>NC_092088.1:8945278-9037778 GCF_045679555.1 Salvelinus alpinus | reverse complement strand
AATCTCCCCTTTCCATAGTGGGGTCGTGAGAATCTCCCCTTTCCATAGTGGGGTCGTGAGAATCTCCCCTTTCCATAGTGGGGTCGTGAGAATCTCCCCTTTCCATAGTGGGGTCGTGAGAATCTCCCCTTTCCATAGTGGGGTCGTGAGAATCTCCCCTTTCCATAGTGGGGTCGTGAGAATCTCCCCTTTCCATAGTGGGGTCGTGAGAATCTCCCCTTTCCATAGTGGGGTCGTGAGAATCTCCCCTTTCCATAGTGGGGTCGTATTAGTTTGTTACAGACAGATGTTGCCACATCGGCGGTGCCGACTTCAGACGAATTCCGTGGTGCCAAACCGTTCGGACGCTACAGACGTTTTCGAGAGAAGTACGATTTTCAGGATGTCTCACGGTTTTAGAAACACAGCTGTAGCTTGGTCACATTCCACCGCAGATGCGGAGAACCGACATAGGCGGATATATATTTATCGCCCTCCAGGTTCCCTTGGAGAGTTCATCAATGAGCTTGACGCCCTGATAAGTTCCTTTCCTGAGGATGGCTCACCTCTCACAGTTCTGGGTGACTTTAACCTCCCCACGTCTACCTTTGACTCATTCCTCTCTGCCTCCTTCTTTCCACTCCTCTCCTCTTTTGACCTCACCCTCTCACCTTCCCCCCTACTCACAAGGCAGGCAATACGCTTGACCTCATCTTTACTAGATGCTGTTCTTCCACTAATCTCATTGCAACTCCCCTCCAAGTCTCCGACCACTACCTTGTATCCTTTTCCCTCTCGCTCTCATCCAACACTTTCCACACTGCCCTACTCGGATGGTATCGCGCCGTCCCAACCTTCGCTCTCTCTCCCCCGCTACTCTCTCCTCTTCCATCCTATCATCTCTTCCCTCTGCTCAAACCTTCTCCAACCTATCTCCTGATTCTGCTTCCTCAACCTTCCTCTCCTCCCTTTCTGCATCCTTTGACTCTCTATGTCCCCTATCCTCCAGGCCGGCTCGGTCCTCCCCTCCTGCTCCGTGGCTCGACGACTCATTGCGAGCTCACAGAACAGGGCTCCGGGCAGCCGAGCGGAAATGGAGGAAAACTCGCCTCCCTGCGGACCTGGCATCCTTTCACTCCCTCCTCTCTACATTCTCCTCTTCTGTCTCTGCTGCTAAAGCCAATTTCTACCACTCTAAATTCCAAGCATCTGCCTCTAACCCTAGGAAGCTCTTTGCCACCTTCTCCTCCCTCCTGAATCCTCCTCCCCCTCCTCCCCCCTCCTCCCTCTCTGCTGATGACTTCGTCAACCATTTTGAAAAGAAGGTCGACGACATCCGATCCTCGTTTGCTAAGTCAAACGACACCGCTGGTTCTGCTCACACTGCCCTACCCTGTGCTTTGACCTCTTTCTCCCCTCTCTCTCCAGATGAAATCTCGCGTCTTGTGACGGCCGGCCGCCCAACAACCTGCCCGCTTGACCCTATCCCCTCCTCTCTTCTCCAGACCATTTCCGGAGACCTTCTCCCTTACCTCACCTCGCTCATCAACTCATCCTAGACCGCTGGCTACGTCCCTTCCGTCTTCAAGAGAGCGAGAGTTGCACCCCTTCTGAAAAAACCTACACTCGATCCCTCCGATGTCAACAACTACAGACCAGTATCCCTTCTTTCTTTTCTCTCCAAAACTCTTGAACGTGCCGTCCTTGGCCAGCTCTCCTGCTATCTCTCTCAGAATGACCTTCTTGATCCAAATCAGTCAGGTTTCAAGACTAGTCATTCAACTGAGACTGCTCTTCTCTGTGTCACGGAGGCGCTCCGCACTGCTAAAGCTAACTCTCTCTCCTCTGCTCTCATCCTTCTAGACCTATCGGCTGCCTTTGATACTGTGAACCATCAGATCCTCCTCTCCACCCTCTCCGAGCTGGGCATCTCCGGCGCGGCCCACGCTTGGATTGCGTCCTACCTGACAGGTCGCTCCTACCAGGTGGCGTGGCGAGAATCTGTCTCCGCACCACGTGCTCTCACCACTGGTGTCCCCCAGGGCTCTGTTCTAGGCCCTCTCCTATTCTCGCTATACACCAAGTCACTTGGCTCTGTCATATCCTCACATGGTCTCTCCTATCATTGCTATGCAGACGACACACAATTAATCTTCTCCTTTCCCCCCTCTGATAACCAGGTGGTGAATCGCATCTCTGCATGTCTGGCAGACATATCAGTGTGGATGACGGATCACCACCTCAAGCTGAACCTCGGCAAGACGGAGCTGCTCTTCCTCCCGGGGAAGGACTGCCCGTTCCATGATCTCGCCATCACGGTTGACAACTCCATTGTGTCCTCCTCCCAGAGTGCTAAGAACCTTGGCGTGATCCTGGACAACACCCTGTCGTTCTCAACTAACATCAAGGCGGTGACCCGTTCCTGTAGGTTCATGCTCTACAACATTCGCAGAGTACGACCCTGCCTCACGCAGGAAGCGGCGCAGGTCCTAATCCAGGCACTTGTCATCTCCCGTCTGGATTACTGCAACTCGCTGTTGGCTGGGCTCCCTGCCTGTGCCATTAAACCCCTACAACTCATCCAGAACGCCGCAGCCCGTCTGGTGTTCAACTTTCCCAAGTTCTCTCACGTCACCCCGCTCCTCCGCTCTCTCCACTGGCTTCCAGTTGAAGCTCGCATCCGCTACAAGACCATGGTGCTTGCCTACGGAGCTGTGAGGGGAACGGCACCTCCGTACCTTCAGGCTCTGATCAGGCCCTACACCCAAACAAGGGCACTGCGTTCATCCACCTCTGGCCTGCTCGCCTCCCTACCTCTGAGGAAGTACAGTTCCCGCTCAGCCCAGTCAAAACTGTTCGCTGCTCTGGCACCCCAATGGTGGAACAAACTCCCTCACGACGCCAGGTCAGCGGAGTCAATCACCACCTTCCGGAGACACCTGAAACCCCACCTCTTTAAGGAATACCTAGGATAGGATAAAGTAATCCTTCTAACCCCCCCCCTTAAAAGAGTTAGATGCACTATTGTAAAGTGGTTGTTCCACTGGATATCATAAGGTGAATGCACCAATTTGTAAGTCGCTCTGGATAAGAGCGTCTGCTAAATGACTTAAATGTAAATGTATAGTGGATTGAGACGCATCCCATGCTCTAGCTTAACTTGACAGATTTTTAAAAATGTTACATAGATTGACGCACGGGTGCTTCAATAGACTCTTAAGGATTCTAAAGACCTTAACTGAGGTCTCCTGAAATGTAAACTGGTTCGTAAGAGGGAGAAGTGCAGTGGGGACATAACGTAGCCCTGTGGTGCACCAGTACTGAGGGTCAGAGGGCAAGATGTCAGATTGTTTACCTTGCTGGCATTAGCTTGCGGTAGGATGTAAACACGGTTGGCACAATTGATCCAAATTCCCTTCGGATTTATAGTTAGGAATTACTGTGGAGTTGGTACACCAGCACTAAACATGAAGCAGATAACACCAACTTTTGATTTTAGAGACAACTTGACTGACCAGTCGGCTCTGTGGATGATAAAATTCAGGGGGGGGTATGCCTGAGTCCGGAACAGATTGGTCCAGCCATATCTTGGAACAGATTGATCCAGCCATATCTCAGTCAAGCAGATGGTTAAGCATTCCCCTTAATCTCTCTCAGATGGCGAAGCATTCCCCTTAATCTCTCTCAGATGGTGAAGCATTCCCCTTAAACTCTCTCAGATGGTGAAGCATTCCCCTTAAACTCTCTCAGATGGCGAAGCATTCCCCTTAATCTCTCTCAGATGGTGAAGCATTCCCCTTAATCTCTCTCAGATGGTGAAGCATTCCCCTTAATCTCTCTCAGATGGTGAAGCATTCCCCTTAATCTCTCTCAGATGGTGAAGCATTCCCCTTAATCTCTCTCAGATGGTTAAGCATTCCCCTTAATCTCTCTCAGATGGTGAAGCATTCCCCTTAATCTCTCTCAGATGGTGAAGCATTCCCCTTAAACCCTCTCAGATGGTGAAGCATTCCCCTTAAACTCTCTCAGATGGCGAAGCATTCCCCTTAATCTCTCTCAGATGGTGAAGCATTCCCCTTAATCTCTCTCAGATGGTGAAGCATTCCCCTTAATCTCTCTCAGATGGTGAAGCATTCCCCTTAATCTCTCTCAGATGGTGAAGCATTCCCCTTAATCTCTCTCAGATGGTGAAGCATTCCCCTTAAACTCTCTCAGATGGCGAAGCATTCCCCTTAATCTCTCTCAGATGATGAAGCATTTCCCTTAATCTCTCTCAGATGGTGAAGCATTCCCCTTAATCTCTCTTAGTTTGGATCAAAGCAAGAGTTGATTCATTTTATTACGGAGGGATTGGAAGGCAGTCAGAGGAGGCCAGTAGGGTCAGACTCCTGAACCTGGAGAGTATGCCGGCTCGCCATTCCATGTCCGGGTGTATTCCCCCCTTTAGGCATTAACTGCCCAGGTATGTAAGTCAGTAATTCCACAGGTAAAGCAAAATGTTGTGGATTAAAGACTCCATAAGATTTCTTCCTGATGTTTAGTAGTTCCAAACGACTATATTTGTGTAAACATGTAGACCTCCGTACGAATAACACCAACAAAAGTGAGAGACATACAATCAGAGCTTTGTTTCAAGAAGATCACCATAGTCAACGTGCCAAAGAACGCCAAGGTCACCTGCCTAAATGAATGTCGTCCCCGTAGCGCTCAGATTTATAGCCATGAAATGCTTTGAAAGGCTGGTCCTGGCTCACGTCAACACCGTCATCCCAGACACCCTGGACCCACTCCAATTCGCATACAGCCCCAACAAAGCCACAGATGACGCAATCTCTATTACACTGCACACTGCCCTCACCCACCTGGACAAATGGAACACCAAGGTGAGAATTATGTTCATTTACTACAGCTAAGCATTCAGCACAGTAGTCCCCTCCAAGCTCATCACCAAGCTCAGGACCCTGGGACTGAAACCCTAACCTCTGCAACTAGATCCTGGACTTCCTGACGGGCCTCCCCAGGTGGTAAGGGTAGCAACAGCACATCCGCCACGCTGACCATCAACACGGGGGTCCCTTAAGGGTGTGTGCTTAGTCCCCTCCTGTAATCCCTGTTCACCCACGACCGCGTGGACACCCCCAGACTCCAACACAATCATTAAGTTTGCTGACGACATTACTGTAGTAGGACTGATCACTGATGACGATGAGGCAGCCTATAGGGAGGTGGTCAGAGACCTGGCAGTGGAGTACCAGGACAACAACCTCTCCCTCAACGTCAGCAAGACAAAGGAGCTGATGGTGGACTACAGGAAACAGAGGGACAAGCACTCCCCCAGCCACATCGGCGGGGCTGTAGTGGAGCAGGTCGAGAGCTTCAAATTTCTCGGTGTCCATATCACTAAGCGCCTCTTCCCTCTCAGGAGGCGGAAGATATTTGGCATGGGCCCTCAGATCCTCAGAAAGTTCTACAGCTGCACCACTGAGAGCATCTTGAATGGCTGCATCACGGCTTGGTACGGCAACTGCAAGGTACCTGACCGCAAGGCGCTACAGAGGGTGGTGAGCACGGCCTAGAACATCACAGAGGCCGAACTCCCTGCCATCAAGGACCTCTATACCAGGCGGTGTCAGAGGAAGGCCAAAATATGGTCAAAGACTCCAGCAACCCAAGCCATAGACTGTTCTCTCTGCGACTGTACGGGTAGCGGTACCAATGCACCAAGTCTGGAACCAACAGGACCCTGAACAGCTTCTACACCCAAGCCATAAGACTGATAAACAAGGCTGCTAAATAGCTAATAAAATGGCTACCCAGACCACCTGCATTGATTCTTTTTTTAAAACTAACTTTTTTGCACTGGACTCTATCCACACACACACACACACTTTCACACTCACCACATACGCTACTGCTACAGGTCAGTCTAATATCTATCCTGTTTCCTAGTCACTTTACCCCCTTCCTATATGTACATAGCTACCTCAATTACCTCGTACCCCTCCCTGCACATCGACTCTGTACTGGTACTCCCTGTATATAGCTATGTTATAACCTGGTACTCCCTGTGTATAACCATGTTATTACCTGGTACTCCCTGTATATAGCTATGTTATTACCTGGTACTCCCTGTATATAGCCATGTTATTACCTGGTACTCCCTGTATATAGCCACGTTATTACCTGGTACTCCCTGTATATAGCCATGTTATTACATGGTACTCCCTGTATATAGCTATGTTATTACCTGGTACTCCCTGTATATAGCTATGTTATTACCTGGTACTCCCTGTATATAGCCATGTTATTACCTGGTACTCCCTGTATATAGCCATGTTATTACCTGGTACTCCCTGTATGTAGCCATGTTATTACCTGGTACTCCCTGTATATAGCCACGTTATTACCTGGTACTCCCTGTATATAGCCATGTTATTACATGGTACTCCCTGTATATAGCTATGTTATTACCTGGTACTCCCTGTATATAGCTATGTTATTACCTGGTACTCCCTGTATATAGCCATGTTATTACCTGGTACTCCCTGTATATAGCTATGTTATTACCTGGTACTCCCTGTATGTAGCCATGTTATTACCTGGTACTCCCTGTATATAGCCACGTTATTACCTGGTACTCCCTGTATATAACCACGTTATTACCTGGTACTCCCTGTATATAACCATGTTATTACCTGGTACTCCCTGTATATAGCCATGTTATTACCTGGTACTCCCTGTATATAGCCACGTTATTACCTGGTACTCCCTGTATATAACCATGTTATTACCTGGTACTCCCTGTATATAGCCATGTTATTACCTGGTACTCCCTGTATATAGCCATGTTATTACCTGGTACCCCTGCACATCGTCTCGGTACTCCCTGTATATAGCTAATGTTATTTTTTTAGTTCATATTGTTGTTTGTTATGCACTGTGTATTTGTAGGCGACAGGTAGCCTAGCGGTTAGAGCACTGGGCCAGTAACTGAAAGGTCGCTGGTTCTAATACCCGAGCCGACAAGGTGAAAATCTCTCGATGTGTTTCAGCAAGGCACTGAGCCTTAGTTTGCTCCAGGGGCAATGTACTACTACTACTATGGCAGACCACTGCACCTATCTGGGGAATGTGACAATAAAACATACACAAAAGTCTAATGTTAATATTTATATTATTATTTTCAATTTTTTTTATCTTTATTTCTTTTTTTTCATTCTGTATTGTTGGAAAAGGAACCGTAAGTAAACATTTCACTGTTAGTCTACAGCTGTTGTTTTACGAAGCGTGTGACACATAGCATTTGATCTGATATACACTGCTCAAAAAAATAAAGGGAACACTTAAACAACACAATGTAACTCCAAGTCAATCACACTTCTGTGAAATCAAACTGTCCACTTAGGAAGCAACACTGATTGACAATAAATTTCACATGCTGTTGTGCAAATGGAATAGACAACAGGTGGAAATTATAGGCAATTAGCAAGACACCCCCAATAAAGGAGTGGTTCTGCAGGTGGTGACCACAGACCACTTCTCAGTTCCTATGCTTCCTGGCTGATGTTTTGGTCACTTTTGAATGCTGGCGGTGCTTTCACTCTAGTGGTAGCATGAGACGGAGTCTACAACCCACACAAGTGGCTCAGGTAGTGCAGTTCATCCAGGATGGCACATCAATGCGAGCTGTGGCAAGAAGGTTTGCTGTGTCTGTCAGCGTAGTGTCCAGAGCATGGAGGCGCTACCAGGAGACAGGCCAGTACATCAGGAGACGTGGAGGAGGCCGTAGGAGGGCAACAACCCAGCAGCAGGACCGCTACCTCCGCCTTTGTGCAAGGAGGAGCAGGCGGAGCACTGCCAGAGCCCTGCAAAATGACCTCCAGCAGGCCACAAATGTGCATGTGTCTGCTCAAACGGTCAGAAACAGACTCCATGAGGGTGGTATGAGGGCCCGACGTCCACAGGTGGGGGTTGTGCTTACAGCCCAACACCGTGCAGGACGTTTGGCATTTGCCAGAGAACACCAAGATTGGCACATTCGCCACTGGCGCCCTGTGCTCTTCACAGATGAAAGCAGGTTCACACTGAGCACGTGACAGACGTGACAGAGTCTGGAGACGCCGTGGAGAACGTTCTGCTGCCTGCAACATCCTCCAGCATGACCGGTTTGGCGGTGGGTCAGTCATGGTGTGGGGTGGCATTTCTTTGGGGGGCCGCACAGCCCTCCATGTGCTCGCCAGAGGTAGCCTGACTGCCGTTAGGTACCGAGATGAGATCCTCAGACCCCTTGTGAGACCATATGCTGGTGTGGTTGGCCCTGGGTTCCTCCTAATGCAAGACAATGCTAGACCTCATGTGGCTGGAGTGTGTCAGCAGTTCCTGCAAGAGGAAGGCATTGATTCTATGGACTGGCCCGCCCGTTCCCCAGACCTGAATCCAATTGAGCACATCTGGGACATCATGTCTCGCTCCATCCACCAACGCCACGTTGCACCACAGACTGTCCAGGAGTTGGCGGATGCTTTAGTCCAGGTCTGGGAGGAGATCCCTCGGGAGACCATCTGCCACCTCATCAGGAGCATGCCCAGGCGTTGTAGGGAGGTCATACAGGCACGTGGAGGCCACACACACCACTGAGCCTCATTTTGACTTGTTTTAAGGACATTACATCAAAGTTGGATCAGCCTGTAGTGTGGTTTTCCACTTTAATTTTGAGTGTGACTCCAAATCCAGACCTCCATGGGTTGATAAATTTGATTTCCATTGATAATTTTTGTGTGATTTTGTTGTCAGCACATTCAACTATGTAAAGAAAAAAGTATTTAATAAGAATATTTCATTCATTCAGATCTAGGATGTGTTATTTTAGTGTTCCCTTTATTTTTTTGAGCAGTGTATTACATAAGATATGACTGTGTCCCAAATAGCACGATACTCCTACTATGCTGCAGCACACACACGCACGCACGCACGCACGCACGCACGCACGCACGCACGCACGCACGCACACACACACACACACACACACACACACACACACACACACACACACACACACACACACACACACACACACACACACACACACACACACACACACACACACACACACAGACACACAGACACAGACACAGACACAGACACAGACACTGTGTGTGTGCATGCGTACGTACGTGTGCAATACAGTGGTGGGCAATCTGGCAAATCCTCTGAGGTTTGGTAAGGAGGGATAATTCGTTTTGACAGGAAATTGCCGGAAGAAGAACACAATGTCTGCAGGTTATTATGTGGGAGCTTCACTGGAAGACAGAACTGGTGACTAAATAGGTCCAGCATCATTGGGACCATAGAGATTCCATAAACACACCATAGACTGTTCTATTTCCTTCTGCGTTTGGTACAGACAGACCCCTTATTTCCATCCAGCTGTATGTCTGTGTAATGTGTATGATATGCTGTCTGTCTACATCTGTCGGCCATAGAAAGAACATCCTATAGGACACAAAAAAAGTCATCAACATGTGTTTGGACTTGTTGATAGACAGAAAATATGTCCAGAATCCTTGAGACAGACGGTCCCCCTCAGTCTCCCTGGTTTCCATCCAACCTCTGTGTGTTTTGACTTGAGACAGACAGTCCCCCTCAGTCTCCCTGGTTTCCATCCAACCTCTGTGTGTTTTGACTTGAGACAGACAGTCCCCCTCAGTCTCCCTGGTTTCCATCCAACCTCTGTGTGTTTTGACTTGAGACAGACAGTCCCCCTCAGTCTCCCTGTTTCCATCCAACCTCTGTGTGTTTTGACTTGAGACAGACAGTCCCCCTCAGTCTCCCTGGTTTCCATCCAACCTCTGTGTGTTTTGACTTGAGACAGACAGTCCCCCTCAGTCTCCCTGTTTCCATCCAACCTCTGTGTGTTTTGACTTGAGACAGACAGTCCCCCTCAGTCTCCCTGTTTTCCATCCAACCTCTGTGTGTTTTGACTTGAGACAGACGGTCCCCCTCAGTCTCCCTGTTTTCCATCCAACCTCTGTGTGTTTTGACTTGAGACAGACAGTCCCCCTCAGTCTCCCTGGTTTCCATCCAACCTCTGTGTGTTTTGACTTGAGACAGACAGTCCCCCTCAGTCTCCCTGGTTTCCATCTAACCTCTGTGTGTTTTGACTTGAGACAGACAGTCCCCCTCAGTCTCCCTGGTTTCCATCCAACCTCTGTGTGTTTTGACTTGAGACAGACAGTCCCCCTCAGTCTCCCTGGTTTCCATCCAACCTCTGTGTGTTTTGACTTGAGACAGACAGTCCCCCTCAGTCTCCCTGTTTTCCATCTAACCTCTGTGTGTTTTGACTTGAGACAGACAGTCCCCCTCAGTCTCCCTGTTTCCAATCCAACCTCTGTGTGTTTTGACTTGAGACAGACAGTCCCCCTCAGTCTCCCTGGTTTCCATCTAACCTCTGTGTGTTTTGACTTGAGACAGACAGTCCCCCTCAGTCTCCCTGGTTTCCATCCAACCTCTGTGTGTTTTGACTTGAGACAGACAGTCCCCCTCAGTCTCCCTGTTTCCATCCAACCTCTGTGTGTTTTGACTTGAGACAGACAGTCCCCCTCAGTCTCCCTGGTTTCCATCCAACCTCTGTGTGTTTTGACTTGAGACAGACAGTCCCCCTCAGTCTCCCTGGTTTCCATCCAACCTCTGTGTGTTTTGACTTGAGACAGACAGTCCCCCTCAGTCTCCCTGTTTTCCATCCAACCTCTGTGTGTTTTGACTTGAGACAGACAGTCCCCCTCAGTCTCCCTGGTTTCCATCTAACCTCTGTGTGTTTTGACTTGAGACAGACAGTCCCCCTCAGTCTCCCTGGTTTCCATCCAACCTCTGTGTGTTTTGACTTGAGACAGACAGTCCCCCTCAGTCTCCCTGTTTTCCATCCAACCTCTGTGTGTTTTGACTTGAGACAGACAGTCCCCCTCAGTCTCCCTGGTTTCCATCCAACCTCTGTGTGTTTTGACTTGAGACAGACAGTCCCCCTCAGTCTCCCTGGTTTCCATCCAACCTCTGTGTGTTTTGACTTGAGACAGACAGTCCCCCTCAGTCTCCCTGTTTCCATCCAACCTCTGTGTGTTTTGACTTGAGACAGACAGTCCCCCTCAGTCTCCCTGTTTTCCATCCAACCTCTGTGTGTTTTGACTTGAGACAGACAGTCCCCCTCAGTCTCCCTGGTTTCCATCCAACCTCTGTGTGTTTTGACTTGAGACAGACAGTCCCCCTCAGTCTCCCTGTTTCCAATCCAACCTCTGTGTGTTTTGACTTGAGACAGACAGTCCCCCTCAGTCTCCCTGGTTTCCATCCAACCTCTGTGTGTTTTGACTTGAGACAGACAGTCCCCCTCAGTGTCCCTGATTTCCATCCAACCTCTGTGTGTTTTGACTTGAGACAGCCAGTCCCCCTCAGTCTCCCTGTTTCCAATCCAACCTCTGTGTGTTTTGACTTGAGACAGACAGTCCCCCTCAGTCTCCCTGGTTTCCATCCAACCTCTGTGTGTTTTGACTTGAGACAGACGGTCCCCCTCAGTCTCCCTGTTTTCCATCCAACCTCTGTGTGTTTTGACTTGAGACAGGCAGAGAATGAAGACATGCCTCAGCGTTGGAGGAAGAAGCTGACCCAGAGCAGAGAGACTGGGACTGGCGGTCAGGATCACCCTGGGAGTGCTGCTAGTGACCCAGACAGCGTCATTCGCCAGGCTCTGCTAGATCAGGTTGGTGGCACCCCAAGAATTACAGCCTTGGTGGATACCATTCATATATACCATATAGATAAATCAATAAATACGTTTGTATACATTTAAATACATTTGTCTCTAGGATACCAATACGATGAATGATGTCAGAATATGTTACTGGAAAATAATAAAGAAATTTAACCGAAACCCATGAGGTTGTCTTTCTGTCTCTGTTTCACAATGTTCTCTATTCAGCTACACAGTAGTATTGTAGGTGTTGATTCTGATATTTTTTTTTGTCTCGGACATCAGCGCCATCTAGAGGCGTACAGAAACATGCACCGTCTCAGAGACATCCTGTACCATCGATACTCTGCCATGCTCAGAGATAAGATACACACACAGAGACAGGAGATACAACGACGTGCTGAGGCAGCTGGAGCAGCCACCGAGGATAAACACATACCGGTAAAACACCTTCTAATGTTATTCATGTAGGATTAGACTCGCAAATCACATAACCTTCCCAAGATTCCATGGTTTTACACAAATCCTGGTTGGACGATTCCCAGGATCAGGATGGAATAAGTAGGAAATCCTGGTTGGAAGATTCCCAGGATCAGGATGGAATAAGTAGGAAATCCTGGTTGGAAGATTCCCAGGATCAGGATGGAATAAGTAGGAAATCCTGGTTGGAAGATTCCCAGGATCAGGATGGAATAAGTAGGAAATCCTGGTTGGAAGATTCCCAGGATCAGGATGGAATAAGTAGGAAATCCTGGTTGGAAGATTCCCAGGATCAGGATGGAATAAGTAGGAAATCCTGGTTGGAAGATTCCCAG
The DNA here is from genome assembly GCF_045679555.1 of Salvelinus alpinus. NCBI lineage: Eukaryota > Metazoa > Chordata > Actinopteri > Salmoniformes > Salmonidae > Salvelinus > Salvelinus alpinus. The sequence goes on along the minus strand of NC_092088.1, from coordinate 9,025,247 downwards.
GATCAGGATGGAATAAGTAGGAAATCCTGGTTGGAAGATTCCCAGGATCAGGATGGAATAAGTAGGAAATCCTGGTTGGAAGATTCCCAGGATCAGGATGGAATAAGTAGGAAATCCTGGTTGGAAGATTCCCAGGATCAGGATGGAATAAGTAGGAAATCCTGGTTGGAAGATTCCCAGGATCAGGATGGAATAAGTAGGAAATCCTGGTTGGAAGATTCCCAGGATCAGGATGGAATAAGTAGGAAATCCTGGTTGGAAGATTCCCAGGATCAGGATGGAATAAGTAGGAAATCCTGGTTGGAAGATTCCCAGGATCAGGATGGAATAAGTAGGAAATCCTGGTTGGAAGATTCCCAGGATCAGGATGGAATAAGTAGGAAATCCCAAAGCCTCCAACCAGGATTTCTGGACATTGTTGACAAATGTACAAGCCTATGTATGACCCAGTGGACTGATAACACACCCATGAAACACTAATGAAACAACCTTACAAACATGGTAATTCTGTTTCTTGCTTTCAATACTTTCATTCAGTATTTCACACTGAGATGTACAGTCGTGGCCAAAAGTTTTGAGAATGACACAAATATTAATTTCAACCTAAGTTTGCTGCTTCAGTGTCTTCAGATATTTTTGTCAGATGTTACTATGGAATACTGAAGTATAATTACAAACATTTCATAAGTGTCAAAGGCTTTTATTGACAATTACATGAAGTTGATGCAAAGAGTCAATATTTGCAGTGTTGATCCTTGTTTTTCAAGACCTCTGCAATCCGCCCTGGCATACTGTCAATTAACTTCTGGGCCACATCCTGACTGATGGCAGCCCATTCTTGCATAATCAATGCTTGGAGTTTGTCAGAATTTGAGGGTTTCTGTTTGTCCACCCGCCTCTTGAGGATTGACCACAAGTTCTCAATGGGATTAAGGTCTGGGGAGTTTCCTGGCCATGGACCCAAAATATCGATGTTTTGTTCCCCGAGCCACTTAGTTATCACTTTTGTCTTATGGCAAGGTGCTCCATCATGCTGGAAAAGGCATTGTTCGTCACCAAACTGTTCCTGGATGGATGGGAGAAGTTGCTCTCGGAGGATGTGTTGGTACATTCTTTATTCATGGCTTTGTTCTTAGGGAAAATTGTGAGTGAGCCCACACCCTTGGCTAAGAAGCAACCCCACACATGAATGGTCTAGGGATGCTTTACTGTTGGCATGACACAGGACTGATGGTAGCGCTCACCCTGTCTTCTCCGGACAAGCTTTTTTCCGGATGCCCAAACAATCGGAAAGGGGATTCATCAGAGAAAATGACTTAACCCCAGTCCTCAGCAGTCCAATCCCTGTACCTTTTGCAGAATATCAGTCTGTCCCTGATGTTTTTCCTGGAGAGAAGTGGCTTCTTTGCTGCCCTTCTTGACACCAGGCCATCCTCCAAAAGTCTTCGCCTCACTGTGCATGCAGATGCACTCACACCTGCCTGCTGCCATTCCTGAACAAGCTCTGTACTGGTGGTGCCCCGATCCCGCAGCTGAATCAACTTTAGGAGACGGTTCTGGCGCTTGCTGGACTTTCTTAGGCGCACTGAAGCCTTCTTCACAACAATTGAACCGCTCTCCTTGAAGTTCTTGATGATCCGATAAATGGTTGATTTAGGTGCAATCTTACTGGCAGCAATATCCTTGCCTGTGAAGCCCTTTTTGTGCAAAGCAATGATGACGGCACGTGTTTCCTTGCAGGTAACCATGGTTGACAGAGAAAGAACAATGGTTCCAAGCACCACCCTCCTTTTAGCTTCCAGTCTGTTATTCGAACTCAATCAGCACGACAGAGTGATCTCCAGCCTTGTCCTCGTCAACACTCACACCTGTGTTAACGAGAAAATCACTGACATGATGTCAGCTGGTCCTTTTGTGGCAGGGCTGAAATGTAGTGGAAATGTTTTTGGGGGGATTCAGTTAATTTGCATAGCAAAGAGGGACTTTGCAATTAATTGCAATTCATCTGATCACTCTTCATAACATTCTGGAGTATATGCAAATTGCCATCATACAAACTGAGGCAGCAGACTTTGAGAAAATTCATATTTGTGTCATTCTCAAAACTTTTGGCCACGACTGCAGGTAAGAGAAGTTGTGTAATACCATTCGGTTGCCAACAGGGGTCAGTGTCAGGCTACTAACTAGTCTACCAGGGCTCTCCACCCCTGTTCCTGGAGCGCTACCATCCCAGGGTTCTACACCAGCTTTTTCCACTGCTGGCACCAGCACATGATTTGGTTTCACCAATTTCTTTTAAATATAATTTTATTAATAATGATCTGGCCTGTGTCCCATAATGTGGCTGCATTCCATGCAGAACCAGGCCAATAATGACTAGCCATCTTTTAAATGAGCATGCCCTTGTGTTCTTACAGTGATATGGATAGATTTACTGTAACAGGTCTGATGTACGGTAAGTTATCCTTTAATTCAGGTGTGCACCAGCTAGACTGTTGTGTTTGGCTATCAGTGTTTCTGGGTGTTTCTGTAGCACACTTTTTTCAAAACAAATGGCCACTGGATTAATGCAAATAATCATGATTGTGTCAGGTAGGCATAGACTACTTTGTTGTTACCAACCCTAGAATTTGGTGATTTCAGGGGCAAGCCCATTTGGCCTTCAAGAGGTGCCCAGTCTGTCAGGGCACCAAGGCCAACTGGTAGGGCACCAAGGCCATTTGGCCTTCAAGAGGTGCCCAGTCTGTCAGGGCACCAAGGCCATCAATCAGGGCACCAAGGCCATCTGTCAGGGCACCAAGGCCATCTGTCAGGGCACCAAGGCCATCTGTCAGGGCAACAAGGCCATCTGTCAGGGCACCAAGGCCATCTGTCAGGGCACCAAGGCCATCTGTTAGGGCAACAAGGCCATCTGTCAGGGCACCAAGGCCATCTGTCAGGGCAGCAAGGCTATCTGTCAGGGCAGCAAGGCCATCTGTCAGGGCAACAAGGCCATCTGTCAGGGCACCAAGGCCATCTGTCAGGGCACCAAGGCCATCTGTCAGGGCAACAAGGCTATCTGTCAGGGCAACAAGGCTATCTGTCAGGGCACCAAGGCCATCTGTCAGGGCAACAAGGCTATCTGTCAGGGCACCAAGGCCATCTGTCAGGGCAACAAGGCTATCTGTCAGGGCACCAATGCCATCTGTCAGGGCACCAAGGCCATCTACGCTCATTGGCTAGAGCCTCTCATGTCTACACCAATGCTGACATAAGGGAGGCGCCAGAAAATGTAGGCAAACTTTAATGCGACTTTTAATTACATAGGCCTATATACACTGAGTGTACAAAACATTAAGAACACCTTCCTAATATTGAGTTGCACCTCTCCCTTTTGCCCTCAGAACAGCCTCAATTTGTCGGGGCATGGACTCTACAAGGTGTCGAACGCGTTCCACAAGGATACTGGCCCATGTTGACTCCAATGCTTCCCACAGTTGTGTCAAGTTTGCTGGATGTCCTTTGGGTGGTGGACCATTCTTGATAAACACGGGAAACTGTTGAGCGTGAAAAACCCAGCAGCCTTGCAGTTTTTGACACAAACCGGTGCACCTGGCACCTACTACCACACTTCGTTCAAAGACACTTAAATATTTTGTCTTGCCCTTTCACCCTCTGAATGGAACACACACACAATCCATGTCTCAACTGTCTCAAGGCATAAAAATCCATCTTTAACCCGTTTCCTCCCCTTCCTCTACACTGATTGAAGTGGATTTAACAAGTGACATCAATAAGGGATCATAGCTTTCACCTGGATTCACCTGGTCAGTCTATGTCATGGAAAGGGCAGGTGTTCTTAATGTTTTGTACACTCAGTGTAGGCCAAAGGCCAGTCATGTTTGACGAATATAATGTAGGGTAGGCCGTCATTGTAAATAAGAATTTGTTCTTAACTGACTTGCCTAGTTAAATAAAGGTTACATTTAAATATATATATATTTTTAAATAGGGTCATTAACATTAACATTTAAAAACTTGATTCTGTCGATTCGAGGTTCATTCAGGCCAGTGCCTGTTCCGCACCCCAACATCACCCACCTTGCAATCTGAGCGAAGGCAGTCAGCATTTTGAAACTATTTAACCATCGATGTAATTGTTTAAAACCCGAACATCATTTTATGAGGCATGTCTACCTTGTTTCAAAGTAGCCTATAGCCAAAATCCAAACCATAGCCTATATGTTGAGGGAATTATTTTTTCAACACTTCCTCATATGCCATTGAAACCAGCATTTCTCTCATGTTATAGTGTGTTTCAACTTTATTTTATTGTCCAGTAGCCAAAGCCACAATAGTCATGTTAGCAACTCACGCTAGTTCTTGAACCTTTAAATCTCCTTTCTTTCTTAATTTCCGAACGGATATTTTCATCTCACACGAAAACGCTCTTTTCATCTCTGTCCCATGAAACCGCTTGCACGTGTAGTGAGCTTTTGAGAATTATATTTTCAGCTAATTGGATTTTGGAACATTCGCGGGTATAGCTGTTGATGATTAACTACCAGAGAGAGAGACCAAATCAAGACGCTGGACAGAGTGGATTTCAGTTGTAACAAAAAGGCAGTTTATTGGCACAAAGATACAGTGGGGAGAACAAGTATTTGATACACTGCCGATTTTGCAGGTTTTCCTACTTACAAAGCATGTAGAGGTCTGTAATTTTTATCATAGGTACACTTCAACTGTGAGAGACGGAATCTAAAACAAAAATCCCGAAAATCACATTGTATGATTTTTAAGTAATTCATTTGCATTTTATTGCATGACATAAGTATTTGATCACCTACCAAACAGTAAGAATTCCGGCTCTCACAGACCTGTTAGTTTTTCTTTAAGAAGCCCTCCTGTTCTCCACTCATTACCTGTATTAACTGCACCTGTTTGAACTCGTTACCTGTATAAAAGACACCTGTCCACACACTCAATCAAACAGACTCCAACCTCTCCACAATGGCCAAGACCAGAGAGCTGTGTAAGGACATCAAGGATAAAATTGTAGACCTGCACAAGGCTGGGATGGGCTACAGGACAATAGGCAAGCAGCTTGGTGAGAAGGCAACAACTGTTGGCGCAATTATTAGAAAATAGAAGAAAATAGAAGAAGTTCAAGATGATGGTCAATCACCCTCGGTCTGGGGCTCCATGCAAGATCTCACCTCGTGGGGCATCAATGATCATGAGGAAGGTGAGGGATCAGCCCAGAACTACACGGCAGGACCTGGTCAATGACCTGAAGAGAGCTGGGACCACAGTCTCAAAGAAAACCATTAGTAACACACTACGCCGTCATGGATTAAAATCCTGCAGCGCACACAAGGTCCCCCTGCTCAAGCAGGCGCATGTCCAGGCCCGTCTGAAGTTTGCCAATGACCATCTGGATGATCCAGAGGAGGAATGGGAGAAGGTCATGTGGTCTGATGATTCAAAAATAGAGCTTTTTGGTCTAAACTCCACTCGCCGTGTTTGGAGGAAGAAGAAGGATGAGTACAACCCCAAGAACACCATCCCAACCGTGAAGCATGGAGGTGGAAACATCATTCTTTGGGGATGCTTTTCTGCAAAGGGGACAGAACGACTGCACCGTATTGAGGGGAGGATGGATGGGGCCATGTATTGCGAGATCTTAGCCAACAACCTCCTTCCCTCAGTAAGAGCATTGATGATGGGTCGTGGCTGGGTCTTCCAGCATGACAACGACCCGAAACACACAGCCAGGGCAACTAAGGAGTGGCTCCGTAAGAAGTATCTCAAGGTCCTGGAGTGGCCTAGCCAGTCTCCAGACCTGAACCCAATAAAAAATCTTTGGAGGGAGCTGAAAGTCCGTATTGCCCAGCGACAGCCCCGAAACCTGAAGGATCTGGAGAAGGTCTGTATGGAGGAGTGGGCCAAAATCCCTGCTGTAGTGTGTGCAAACCTGGTCAAGAACTACAGGAAACGTATGATCTCTGTAATTGCAAACAAAGGATTCAGTACCAAAAATTAAGTTCTGCTTTTCTGATGTATCCAATACTTATGTCTATTGGATAAAATAAAATGCTAATTAATTACTTAAAAATCATACAATGTGATTTTCTGGATTTTTGTTTTAGATTCTGTCTCTCACAGTTGAAGTGTACCTATGATAAAAATTACAGACCTCTACATGCTTTGTAAGTAGGAAAACCTGCAAAATCGGCAGTGTATCAAATACTTGTTCTCCCCACTGTATCTTGTCCTGCAGTTTAGCGTGCACGGACCTAGTCATATGGCTCGGAAGGAGTCAGCTGAAAAAGATCCTAAACAGAGGTTACAGCAGATTTTATACATGGAACAATGTAGGTAGAGTCTCGTCGTGTTGGTCTTCTGACTGGTCCTGAAGAGTTGGAGGCGGGCCTGCTCTAGCCAGAACAGGAGCCCCATTGGTGCACAGCAGAGTCCTCTGCTCTTGGCACCCGACCAGTAGAGAGGGGAGTGAAGTGTGTGTGTTCATGCGATGAAATGTTTGTGTGTCCAGGAGTCATGAGATAAGGGGAACTGTAACTGGCAGTTACTGTCTGGGGCTAGGGGGTTTCCTGATTAGAGGGATGTGAGCAATTACTTAAGTCAGACGGTTTAGTTTGGCGCTCTATAACTGTTTTGTGCGGTCAGCATCCTTGTCACAATGGGGTACCATTGTGTCAATGGGGAACCTTGTTCTGTGCAACAGCAGTCTTGTGTTTTAGTCATGGGGTGTGTTGTGCAAGCTTTTAATCCTATGGCCACAAGCAGGCTCTAAAGCAGCCGGAGGGCCCTAGGCCAGTATATGAATATATGTATATATGACATAGCCTACTGCCATGTGCGCATTGCTGCGCTTATAATATGAAGAAATAATCGTTTATCGACATTTTAAGTGAAACATTGTGATCTGTCGCATCAGACTCATTGCTTTTTAACGTTTTTTGATTTGGTTGTATGACTGGGATCTATCATCCCACAACGGTCTCAGAGTCTGTTTGGAATATTTTTGTTTATCGAGGCGAACAACAATCTGACCAGTAGAATAGGTAAACGTATCCACTATGAGGGGATAGTAGATGGACACAGGCTAGTAATTTTGCTGTTCGTTACTCGTCTTGTTGGCCGAGGGAAAGTAAACGTAGACAGTCTTAACGTATTCAAAGTGCGCCTCGGAATTCCATAAGGGAAGCACGCTGTTGATTCCCCTATGTGTCTGTCTTCATTACTTGTAGGTCCTACTTCGGAGCTGCAAGGCCTGTGAGAAGGACCCGATCACGTGATGGGTATTGGCTAATAAGAATTTAGATATCTGAGAGAGCCATGTGAATGAGAGGTGCTTCGAAGAACGACGATTGGCAGCCGGGAGAAGGGAATTATAATTATTATACTTAACAAAAATATAAATGCAAAATGTGAAGTGTTGGTCCAATGTTTCATGAGCTCACAAGCTTATTTCTCAAATTTTGTGCACAAATTTGTTTACATCACTGTTGGTGAGCATTTCTCCTTTGCCAAGATAATCCATCCAGCTGACAGGTGTGGCATATCAAGAAGCTGATTAAACAGCATGATCATTACACAGGTGCACCTTGTGCTGGGGACAATAAAAGGCCACTCTAAAATGTGCAGTTTTGCCACACAACACAATGCCATAGACAGCTCAAGTTTTGAGTCAGTATGCAATTGGCATGCTGATTGCAGGAATGTCCACCAGAGCTGTTGCCAGAGAACTGTATGTTAATTTATCTACCATAAGCCGCCTCCAACATTGTTTTAGACCATTTGGATCTGCACAACCAGAGAATTTCTGCATAAACTGTCAGAAACCGTATCAGGGAAGCTCATCTGCGTGCTCGTCGTCCTCAACGGGGTCTTGACTTGACTGCAGTCGTAACCGACTTAAGTGGGCAAATGCTCACCTTCCATGGCCACTGGCACGCTGGATAAGTGTGTTCTTCACGGATCAATCCCAGTTTCAACTGTACCGGGCAGATGGCAGACAGGGTGTATGGCATCGTGTGGGCGAGCGGTTTGCTGATGTCAACGTTGTGAACAGAGTGCCCCATGGTGGCGGTGGGGTTATGAGGGCAGGCATAAGCTACGGACAACAAACACAATTGCATTTTATCGATGGCAATTTGAATACACAGAGATACCGTGACGAGATCTTGAGGCCCATTGTCGTACCATTCATCCGCCGCCTATCCTCATGTTTCAGCATGATAATGCATGGTCTCATGTCGCAAGGATCTGTACGCAATTCCTGGAAACTGGAATGTTCCAGTTCTTCCATGGCCTTCATACTCACCAGACATGTCACCCGTTGAGCATGTTTGGGATGCTCTGGATCGACGTGTACGACAGCATGTTCCAATTCCCGCCAATATCCAACAACTTCGCACAGCCATTGAAGAGGAGTGGGACAACATTCCACAGGCCACAATCAACAGCCTGATCAACTCTATGTAAAGGAGATGTGTCTTTCTGCGTGAGGCAAATGGTTGTCACACCAGATACTAGCAGTTTCTTTTACCCACACCCCTACCTTTCTTAAGGTATCTGTGACTAACAGATTCATATCTGTATTCCCAGTCATGTGAAATCCATAGATTAGGGCCAAATGAATCTATTTCAATTGACTAATTTCCTTATATGAACTCTAAATCTTTGAAATAGTTGCATGTCGCGTTTATATTTTTGTTCAGTGTATATTCTGTCCAATCCACAAAGCATGGATTTTTTTTTTGGGGGGGGGGGACTATGGCCACACAAGGGGGCAGCCGGGAAATCCAAGGCCTGGTAGTTACCTTTCACTTACCTTTCAATCTACCCAAAGACCCTTAGGCTATATTAGCATCGCTACAGAAAGTGGTAGCCATATACAAGCCATTGGCTTGCGAAAGTAATCACCCCCTTAGCATTTTTCCTATTTTGTTGCCTTACAACCTGGAATTAAAATGTATTTTTGGGGTGTTTGTATCATTTGATTTACACAGCATGCCTACCACTTTGAAGATAAAAAATATTTTTTATTGTGAAACAAGCAAGAAATAAGACAAAAAAACTGAAAAACTGAAAAAACTGAACTTGAGCGCATAACTATTCACCCCTCCCAAAGTCAATACTTTGTAGAGCCACCTTTTGCAGCCATTACAGCTGCAAGTCTCTTGGGGTATGTCTCTATAAGCTTGGCACATCTAGCCGCTGGGAGTTTTGCCCATTCTTCAAGGCAAAACTGCTCCAGCTCCATGTTGGATGGGTTCTGCTGGTGTACAGAAATCTTTAAGTCATTCCACAGATTCTCAATTGGATTGAGGTCTGGGCTTTGACTAGGCCATTCGAAGACATTTAAATGTTTCCCCTTAAACCGCTCAAGTGTTGCTTTAGCAGTATGCTTAGGGTCATTGTCCTGTTGGAAGGTGAACCTCCGTCCCAGTCTCAAATCTCTGGAAGACTGAAACAGGTTTCCCGCAAGAATTTCCCTGTATTTAGTGCCATCCATTATTCCTTAAATTCTGACCAGTTTCCCAGTCCCTGCTGATGAAAAACATCCCCACAGCATGATGCTGCCACCACCATGCTTCACTCTGGGGATGGTATTCTCTGGGTGATGAGAGGTGTTGGGTTTGCGCCAGACATAGCGTTTTCCTTGATGGCCAAAAAGCTCAATTTTAGTCTCGTCTGACCAGAGTACCTTCTTCCATATGTTTGGGGGGTCTCCCACATACCTTTTGGCGAACACCAAACATGTTTGCTTATTTCTTTCTTTAAGCAATGGCTTTTCTCTGGCCACTCTTCCGTAAAGCCCAGCTCTGTGGAGTGTAAGGCTTAAAGTGGTCCTATGGACAGATACTCAATCTCCGCTGTGGAGCTTTGCAGCTCCTTCAGGGTTATCTTTGGTCTCTTTGTTGCCTCTCTGATTAATGCCCTCCTTGCCTGGTCTGTGAGTTTTGGTGGGTGGCCCTCTCTTGGCAGGTTTGTTGTGATGCCATATTCTTTCCATTTCTTAATAATGCATGTAATGGTGCTCTGTGGGATGTTCAAAGTTTCTGATATGTTTTTATAACCCAACCCTGATCTGTACTTCTCCACAACTTTGTCCCTGACCTGTTTGGAGAGCTCCTTGCTCTTCATGGTGCCGCTTACTTGGTGGTGCCCCTTGCTTAGTGGTGTTGCAGACTCCGGGACCTTTCAGAACAGGTGTATATATACTGAGATCATGTGACAGATCATGTGACACTTAGATTGCACACAGGTGGACTTTATCTAACTAATTATGTGACTTCTGAAGGTAATTGGTTGGACCAGGTCTTATTTAGGGGCTTCATAGCAAAGGGGGTGAATACATATGCACACACCACTTTCCATTATTTATTTATTCAATTGTTTTTTAACAAGTTATTTTTTTCTTTTCACTTCACCAATTTAGACTATTTTGTGTGTGTCCATTAAATGTGATCCAAATAAAAATCAATTTAAATTACAGGTAATGCAACAAAATAGGAAAAACGCCAAAGGGGGAATGAATACTTTTGCAAGGCACTGAACTGTTGTATGCGCATCAATCACACACAGAATTCCCCTGCTGTTGTTTTCTCTTTAGAAAACTGCACATTTCTGTTTATCATGATAATAAAAAAATAAATTATGAACCAAAAATGAACGTGACCAGTTAAAAAACAATTCACTTGCTACCAATACAAAATGTGTGATGCACTGCCAAGTCAAACGGTCGCAAAAAGTTGCGGTATCAGACCCTGCCTCCTGTAGGTTTTAACTCCAACCCTGTTCCTGGAGAGATACCCTCCTGTAGGTTTTAACTCCAACCCTGTTCCTGGAGAGAAACCCTCCTGTAGGTTTTAACTCCAACCCTGTTCCTGGAGAGAAACCCTCCTGTAGGTTTTAACTCCAACCCTGTTCCTGGAGAGAAACCCTCCTGTAGGTTTTAACTCCAACCCTGTTCCTGGAGAGAAACCCTCCTGTAGGTTTTAACTCCAACCCTGTTCCTGGAGAGAAACCCTCCTGTAGGTTTTAACTCCAACCCTGTTCCTGGAGAGAAACCCTCCTGTAGGTTTTAACTCCAACCCTGTTCCTGGAGAGAAACCCTCCTGTAGGTTTTAACTCCAACCCTGTTCCTGGAGAGAAACCCTCCTGTAGGTTTTAACTCCAACCCTGTTCCTGGAGAGAAACCCTCCTGTAGGTTTTAACTCCAACCCTGTTCCTGGAGAGATACCCTCCTGTAGGTTTTAACTCCAACCCTGTTCCTGGAGAGAAACCCTCCTGTAGGTTTTAACTCCAACCCTGTTCCTGGAGAGATACCCTCCTGTAGGTTTTAACTCCAACCCTGTTCCTGGAGAGAAACCCTCCTGTAGGTTTTAACTCCAACCCTGTTCCTGGAGAGAAACCCTCCTGTAGGTTTTAACTCCAACCCTGTTCCTGGAGAGAAACCCTCCTGTAGGTTTTAACTCCAACCCTGTTCCTGGAGAGAAACCCTCCTGTAGGTTTTAACTCCAACCCTGTTCCTGGAGAGAATCCCTCCTGTAGGTTTTAACTCCAACCCTGTTCCTGGAGAGAAACCCTCCTGTAGGTTTTAACTCCAACCCTGTTCCTGGAGAGAAACCCTCCTGTAGGTTTTAACTCCAACCCTGTTCCTGGAGAGAAACCCTCCTGTAGGTTTTAACTCCAACCCTGTTCCTGGAGAGAAACCCTCCTGTAGGTTTTAACTCCAACCCTGTTCCTGGAGAGAAACCCTCCTGTAGGTTTTAACTCCAACCCTGTTCCTGGAGAGAAACCCTCCTGTAGGTTTTAACTCCAACCCTGTTCCTGGAGAGAAACCCTCCTGTAGGTTTTAACTCCAACCCTGTTCCTGGAGAGAAACCCTCCTGTAGGTTTTAACTCCAACCCTGTTCCTGGAGAGAAACCCTCCTGTAGGTTTTAACTCCAACCCTGTTCCTGGAGAGAAACCCTCCTGTAGGTTTTAACTCCAACCCTGTTCCTGGAGAGAAACCCTCCTGTAGGTTTTAACTCCAACCCTGTTCCTGGAGAGATACCATCCTGTAGGTTTTAACTCCAACCCTGTTCCTGGAGAGAAACCCTCCTGTAGGTTTTAACTCCAACCCTGTTCCTGGAGAGCTACCATCCAGTAGGTTTTAACTCCAACCCTGTTCCTGGAGAGCTACCATCCTGTAGGTTTTAACTCCAACCCTGTTCCTGGAGAGCTACCATCCAGTAGGTTTTAACTCCAACCCTGTTCCTGGAGAGTCACCCTCCTGTAGGTTTTAACTCCAACCCTGTCCCTGGAGAGATACCATCCTGTAGGTTTTAACTCCAACCCTGTTCCTGGAGAGATACCCTCCTGTAGGTTCTAACTCCAACCCTGTTCCTAGAGAGAAACCCTCCTGTAGGTTTTAACTCCAACCCTGTTCCTGGAGAGAAACCCTCCTGTAGGTTTTAACTCCAACCCTGTTCCTGGAGAGAAACCTTCCTGTAGGTTTTAACTCCAACCCTGTTCCTGGAGAGAAACCTTCCTGTAGATTTTAACTCCAACCCTGTTCCTGGAGAGAAACCCTCCTGTAGGTTTTAACTCCAACCCTGTTCCTAGAGAGATACCCTCCTGTAGGTTTTAACCCCAACCCTGTTCCTGGAGAGAAACCCTCCTGTAGGTTTTAACTCCAACCCTGTTCCTGGAGAGTCACCCTCCTGTAGGTTTTAACTCCAACCCTGTTCCTGGAGAGTCACCCTCCTGTAGGTTTTAACTCCAACCCTGTTCCTGGAGAGATACCCTCCTGTAGTTTTTAACTCCAACCCTGTTCCTGGAGAGTCACCCTCCTGTAGGTTTTAACTCCAACCCTGTTCCTGGAGAGAAACCTTCCTGTAGGGTTTAACTCCAACCCTGTTCCTGGAGAGATACCCTCCTGTAGGTTTTAACTCCAACCCTGTTCCTGGAGAGAAACCCTCCTGTAGGTTTTAACTCCAACCCTGTTCCTGGAGAGATACCCTCCTGTAGGTTTTAACTCCAACCCTGTTCCTGGAGAGAAACCCTCCTGTAGGTTTTAACTCCAACCCTGTTCCTGGAGAGATACCCTCCTGTAGGTTTTAACTCCAACCCTGTTCCTGGAGAGAAACCCTCCTGTAGGTTTTAACTCCAACCCTGTTCCTGGAGAGAAACCCTCCTGTAGGTTTTAACTCCAACCCTGTTCCTGGAGAGAAACCCTCCTGTAGGTTTTAACTCCAACCCTGTTCCTGGAGAGAAACCCTCCTGTAGGTTTTAACTCCAACCCTGTTCCTGGAGAGAAACCCTCCTGTAGGTTTTAACTCCAACCCTGTTCCTGGAGAGAAACCCTCCTGTAGGTTTTAACTCCAACCCTGTTCCTGGAGAGATACCATCCTGTAGGTTTTAACTCCAACCCTGTTCCTGGAGAGAAACCCTCCTGTAGGTTTTAACTCCAACCCTGTTCCTGGAGAGCTACCATCCTGTAGGTTTTAACTCCAACCCTGTTCCTGGAGAGCTACCATCCTGTAGGTTTTAACTCCAACCCTGTTCCTGGAGAGCTACCATCCTGTAGGTTTTAACTCCAACCCTGTTCCTGGAGAGAAACCCTCCTGTAGGTTTTAACTCCAACCCTGTTCCTGGAGAGAAACCCTCCTGTAGGTTTTAACTCCAACCCTGTTCCTGGAGAGAAACCCTCCTGTAGGTTTTAACTCCAACCCTGTTCCTGGAGAGAAACCCTCCTGTAGGTTTTAACTCCAACCCTGTTCCTGGAGAGAAACCCTCCTGTAGGTTTTAACTCCAACCCAGTTCCTGGAGAGATACCATCCTGTAGGTTTTAACTCCAACCCTGTTCCTGGAGAGAAACCCTCCTGTAGGTTTTAACTCCAACCCTGTTCCTGGAGAGAAACCCTCCTGTAGGTTTTAACTCCAACCCTGTTCCTGGAGAGAAACCCTCCTGTAGGTTTTAACTCCAACCCTGTTCCTGGAGAGAAACCCTCCTGTAGGTTTTAACTCCAACCCTGTTCCTGGAGAGAAACCCTCCTGTAGGTTTTAACTCCAACCCTGTTCCTGGAGAGATACCATCCTGTAGGTTTTAACTCCAACCCTGTTCCTGGAGAGAAACCCTCCTGTAGGTTTTAACTCCAACCCTGTTCCTGGAGAGCTACCATCCTGTAGGTTTTAACTCCAACCCTGTTCCTGGAGAGCTACCATCCTGTAGGTTTTAACTCCAACCCTGTTCCTGGAGAGCTACCATCCTGTAGGTTTTAACTCCAACCCTGTTCCTGGAGAGTCACCCTCCTGTAGGTTTTAACTCCAACCCTGTCCCTGGAGAGATACCATCCTGTAGGTTTTAACTCCAACCCTGTTCCTGGAGAGATACCCTCCTGTAGGTTTTAACTCCAACCCTGTTCCTGGAGAGAAACCCTCCTGTAGGTTTTAACTCGAACCCTGTTCCTGGAGAGAAACCCTCCTGTATGTTTTAACTCCAACCCTGTTCCTGGAGAGAAACCCTCCTGTAGGTTTTAACTCCAACCCTGTTCCTGGAGAGAAACCCTCCTGTAGGTTTTAACTCCAACCCTGTTCCTGGAGAGAAACCCTCCTGTAGGTTTTAACTCCAACCCTGTTCCTGGAGAGAAACCCTCCTGTAGGTGTTAACTCCAACCCTGTTCCTGGAGAGAAACCCTCCTGTAGGTTTTAACTCCAACCCTGTTCCTGGAGAGAAACCCTCCTGTAGGTTTTAACTCCAACCCTGTTCCTGGAGAGATACCATCCTGTAGGTTTTAACTCCAACCCTGTTCCTGGAGAGAAACCCTCCTGTAGGTTTTAACTCCAACCCTGTTCCTGGAGAGCTACCATCCTGTAGGTTTTAACTCCAACCCTGTTCCTGGAGAGCTACCATCCTGTAGGTTTTAACTCCAACCCTGTTCCTGGAGAGCTACCATCCTGTAGGTTTTAACTCCAACCCTGTTCCTGGAGAGTCACCCTCCTGTAGGTTTTAACTCCAACCCTGTCCCTGGAGAGATACCATCCTGTAGGTTTTAACTCCAACCCTGTTCCTGGAGAGATACCCTCCTGTAGGTTCTAACTCCAACCCTGTTCCTAGAGAGAAACCCTCCTGTAGGTTTTAACTCCAACCCTGTTCCTGGAGAGAAACCCTCCTGTAGGTTTTAACTCCAACCCTGTTCCTGGAGAGAAACCCTCCTGTAGGTTTTAACTCCAACCCTGTTCCTGGAGAGAAACCTTCCTGTAGATTTGAACTCCAACCCTGTTCCTGGAGAGAAACCCTCCTGTAGGTTTTAACTCCAACCCTGTTCCTAGAGAGATACCCTCCTGTAGGTTTTAACCCCAACCCTGTTCCTGGAGAGAAACCCTCCTGTAGGTTTTAACTCCAACCCTGTTCCTGGAGAGTCACCCTCCTGTAGGTTTTAACTCCAACCCTGTTCCTGGAGAAAAACCCTCCTGTAGGTTTTAACTCCAACCCTGTTCCTGGAGAGATACCCTCCTGTAGTTTTTAACTCCAACCCTGTTCCTGGAGAGTCACCCTCCTGTAGGTTTTAACTCCAACCCTGTTCCTGGAGAGAAACCTTCCTGTAGGGTTTAACTCCAACCCTGTTCCTGGAGAGATACCCTCCTGTAGGTTTTAACTCCAACCCTGTTCCTGGAGAGAAACCCTCCTGTAGGTTTTAACTCCAACCCTGTTCCTGGAGAGATACCCTCCTGTAGGTTTTAACTCCAACCCTGTTCCTGGAGAGAAACCCTCCTGTAGGTTTTAACTCCAACCCTGTTCCTGGAGAGAAACCCTCCTGTAGGTTCTAACTCCAACCCTGTTCCTGGAGAGAAACCCTCCTGTAGGTTTTAACTCCAACCCTGTTCCTGGAGAGAAACCCTCCTGTAGGTTTTAACTCCAACCCTGTTCCTGGAGAGAAACCCTCCTGTAGGTTTTAACTCCAACCCTGTTCCTGGAGAGAAACCCTCCTGTAGGTTTTAACTCAAACCCTGTTCCTGGAGAGAAACCCTCCTGTAGGTTCTAACTCCAACCCTGTTCCTGGAGAGATACCCTCCTGTAGGTTTTAACTCCAACCCTGTTCCTGGAGAGCAACCCTCCTGTAGGTTTTAACTCCAACCCTGTTCCTGGAGAGAAACCTTCCTGTAGGTTTTAACTCCAACCCTGTTCCTGGAGAGAGTTACCCTCCTGTAGGTTTTAACTCCAACCCTGTTCCTGGAGAGTCACCCTCCTGTAGGTTTTAACTCCAACCCTGTTCCTGGAGAGAAACCTTCCTGTAGGTTTTAACTCCAACCCTGTTCCTGGAGAGATACCCTCCTGTAGGTTTTAACTCCAACCCTGTTCCTGGAGAGAAACCCTCCTGTAGGTTTTAACTCCAACCCTGTTCCTGGAGAGTCACCCTCCTGTAGGTTTTAACTCCAACCCTGTTCCTGGAGAGAAACCCTCCTGTAGGTTTTAACTCCAACCCTGTTCCTGGAGAGAAACCCTCCTGTAGGTTTTACCTCCAACCCTGTTCCTGGAGAGAGACCCTCCTGTAGGTTTTAACTCCAACCCTGTTCCTGGAGAGAAACCCTCCTGTAGGTTTTAACTCCAACCCTGTTCCTGGAGAGTCACCCTCCTGTAGGTTTTAACTCCAACCCTGTTCCTGGAGAGTCACCCTCCTGTAGGTTTTAACTCCAACCCTGTTCCCGGAGAGTCACCCTCCTGTAGGTTTTAACTCCAACCCTGTTCTTGGAGAGAAACCCTCCTGTAGGTTTTAACTCCAACCCTGTTACTGGAGGGTAACCCTCCTGTAGGTTTTAACTCCAACCCTGTTCCTGGAGAGCAACCCTCCTGTAGGTTTTAACTCCAACCCTGTTACTGGAGGGTAACCCTCCTGTAGGTTTTAACTCCAACCCTGTTCCTGGAGAGTCACCCTCCTGTAAGTTTTAACTCTGAAGTTTAATATTTCCAGTTACGAAAAATGTATCAACTCCTATAAAAATGGCCATTAATGATTAACCACATAATAATTAATATTTCCTTTTGCTGCAGGATCATTTTCTTTCTATTGAAAACTGCCTCAAATTAAGGTCCTACATCTGTATATTTCCTCAGAAACTGAGGAAGCTGACCTGTTCTACTCTCTCCCATGACAACACATACCTGAGGTCTCTTCCTCAAACCAGCTACTACCTGGTAAGCCTCACACATACAGTATGATGTCCGTGATGATCATTAGTTATTAGATAATAAGACCAGTTTAAAAAAAAGTTAAATAATGTAACGTTTATAAGATATTGACGCTCTTTGGCAGTTTATATAGCAAGCATAGAGTAGTAGCTGAATTGCTTACCGTAGCCCTCCAACCCAATGTCATCACATTGTCCCAATTCTTTACCTCTACCTCTAATCACTTCTGTATCTCTTCTCTATCTCTATCTCTATCTCCATCTCTTCTCTATCTCTATCTTTTCTATATCGCTATCTCTTCTCTATCTCTTCTCTATCTCTATCTCTTCTCTATATCTATCTCTTCACTATCTCTTCTATATATCTCTCTTCTCTATCTATATCGCCATCTATATCGCTATCGCTTCTCTATCTCTTCTCTATCTCTACCTCTATCTCAATTTTTTCTATATCTCTACCTCTATCTCTTTTCTATCTCCATCTCTTCTCGATCTCTTCTATATCACTATCTCTTCTCTATCGTTATATCTTCTCTATCTATATCTCTATCTCTATCTCTTCTCTATCTCTTCTCTATCTCTGTCTCTTCTCAATCTCTATCTCTATATTTTTTCAATCTCTACCTCTATCTCTACCTCTATTTTCTCAATCTCTACCTCTATCGCTATCTCTACCTTTATCTTCTTAATCTCTACCTCTATCGCTATCTCTATATCTTCTCAATCTCTATCTCTATTTTATCAATCTCTACCTATATCTCTATCTCTACCTCTATCTTCTTAATCTCTACCTCTATCTTCTTAATCTCTACCTCTATATCACTTCTCTATATCTATCTCTTCTCTATCTCCATCTCTATCTCTATATCTTCTCTATCTCTTCTCTATCTCAATCTATATATCTTCCGTATCTCTATCTTTATCTCTATATTTATCTCTATCTCTTCTCTATCTCTATATCTTCTTTATCTATATTTATTATATATCTCTTCTTAATCGCTATCTCTTCTATATCTCTATCTCTTCTATATCTCTATCTCTTCTATATCTCTATCGCTGTCTCTTTTATATCTCTATATTTTCTCTATCTTTATCGCTATCTCTTCTATATCTCTATCTCCATCTCTTCTATATCTCTATCGCTATCTCTTCTATATCTCTATCTCTCTCTCTTCTATATCTATATCGGTATCTCTATCTCTTCTCTATCTCTATCTCTTCTATATCTCTATCTCTTCTATACCTATATCTATGTCTCTTCTATATCTCTATCTCTGTCTCTTCTATATCTCTATCTCTTCTATATCTCTATCTCTTCTCTATCTCTGTCTCTGTCTCTTCTATATCTCTATCTCTTCTCTATGTCTGTCTCTTCTATATCTCTATCTCTATCTCCCCTCTGAGATCTTGGGCCTTCAGAACCAGTTGTCTCGGCATGGTTGTCTGAAGACCCTCCAGGACCAAGAGGACTTCTGTTTCACTGTTAACCACCACAACCGTGGTCCAGTCCAGCTGCAGAGAACACTACAGGAGATCAGGAAGAGGAGTTGAGTTCTCATCTTGTTATCTTCGTTGTCAACATTGTAACGGGAAAGGGCTTTGTTTCTCGAAATTTAGGCAATGGATGAAAGATTATCTTGAGTGATATTAGTCAAAAGTAGTGTACGATATAGGGAATAGGGTGCCATAGGGCTCTGGTCTAAAGTAGTGTACGATATAGGGAATAGGGTGCCATAGGGCTCTGGTCTAAAGTAGTGCACTATAAAGGGAATAGGGCGCCATTCTGAGACTGTGATGTTGATGTGCTATATGGTCTTGACAGTGATTGGCAGCCGCTCCACACCTGATGTGATGTCAGCGGGATGGGGTTGGAGCCAGCAGGAGATGTTAGTAAAGCCCCCTAGAATTCACGTCAACACCGCGGAGAGAAGACACCTGGACCGGGTGAGTCATTGCTGCTCAATTAAGTCGACCTGAATGTCCCCAAACTCAATTCTGTTTTCAATTCAGTCAGTTCAGGATGTCCCTATGAAGACAAAGCTGGGCAGGAGATGTGAGGCGTACAGAGAATTAAACATCCTATTTACAGGGCCAATGGTAACTACTTCTCAACTTCTAAAGAAATAATCAACCGTGGATGAATGATAGTAAACCTAGCTTCACGTTGAAATAATGGTGTCCTTTGGGCTATTCAGAAGTCAATGTAGCCTTCATAATACACTCTGAATTTACTGTCACATCCAGCTTGTTTAATAAGAAGAGTTACTTTCAACTATTCAATGTTATTTAGTCTACGCAAATGAGTTTGGAAGCTGATCAACATTTAAATGTGTAGATGTGATAGCTTAGCTGAAATGAACACAGCTCCTTTACCAAGCTGAGCAGGGTACATAGAGGTAGGTATCTGGATGGTAGACTCAGTGTCACTGAAGTGCATTACTCCTCATGTACCAGTAGGGGTCACTGTTTAGGCATGGACTGTGGCTTCACATTTTGTTTCAATATAGCTCTCATACCTTTTTCAATATCAGATTTGAACTAGTATTTGAACCCAGGCCTGCAGAGCTCTGGTGTAGCCCACCCAGGACATCAGGATGCTGGGAAGAAGAGTAGCTGGGCCTGGCTCTGACAATTCTTCCATCGGTGTGAATTCTCACCTGTGGCAGGCGGGGCGATAGCCACGCACGCACGCACGCACGCACGCACGCACGCACGCACGCACGCACGCACGCACGCACGCACGCACGCACGCACACACACACACACACACACACACACACACACACACACACACACACACACACACACACACACACACACACACAGAGACACACACACACACACACACACACACACAGAGAGAGAGACACACACACACAGAGAGAGACACACACACACACACAGAGACACACACACACACACACACACAAACAGACACACACACACACACACACACACACACACACACACACACACACACACACACACACACACACACACACACACACACACACACACACACACACACACACACACACACAAACACACACACACACACACGCCCCTACCAGGACAGCAGTCCCCACATCCCCAAGAAATACCCCCCCCTCCAAACTAGGGAACCGCGGCGCAGTGCTTTGCTCATTTACTTTTAGTATGAAACCATCTGTTTAGTTATTTATAATTCTATTTACGTTTCCCCTGTTTCTTATGGACGTCTAGTGATCTCATCATCGTGTTGAATTTCACAGCTGTCTGTGTATGATCCGAATGGAGTATTAGATATGTCAGTACTGTACAGAGCGCACACAGGTATTTTGACCTCACTAAACGGAAAACGTATATAAGGCAGACTCCTTCTCAGCAGAGAGAATCTTAGTCAGTGTCAGGATTTACGGTTATGAGGTACGTGCTATGTGTTGACTCACTGGAAATTGACTTTTGATGTTAACGTCATAAACGTCTAATTTATTTGAGTACCGGGCTCGTGCACAAATGTGAGTTGGTGATTTGGTTCTGGAATTCTCTGATTCAGAGGGGTTTGGTTTAAATGCGGAAGACACATTTCAGTTGAAAGCATTCAGTTGTACAACTGACTAGGTATCCCCCCTTTCCCATCACTTCTCTCCTCTCTCTGTTCTCTCTCTTTCTCCTCTGTGAGTAAACCCCACCCTGCTCCTCTCTCCTCTGTGAGTAAACCCCACCCTGCTCCTCTCTCCTCTGTGAGTAAACCCCACCCTGCTCCTCTCTCCTCTGTGAGTAAACCCCATCCTGCTCCTCTCTCCTCTGTGAGTAAACCCCATCCTGCTCCTCTCTCCTCTGTGAGTAAACCCCATCCTGCTCCTCTCTCCTCTGTGCTGTGAGTAAACCCCATCCTGCTCCTCTCTCCTCTGTGAGTAAACCCCATCCTGCTCCTCTCTCCTCTGTGAGTAAACCCCACCCTGCTCCTCTCTCCTCTGTGCTGTGAGTAAACCCCATCCTGCTCCTCTCTCCTCTGTGCTGTGAGTAAACCCCTCCCTGCTCCTCTCTCCTCTGTGCTGTGAGTAAACCCCATCCTGCTCTTCTCTCCTCTGTGAGTAAACCCCATCCTGCTCCTCTCTCCTCTGTGCTGTGAGTAAACCCCATCCTGCTCCTCTCTCCTCTGTGAGTAAACCCCATCCTGCTCCTCTCTCCTCTGTGAGTAAACCCCATCCTGCTCCTCTCTCCTCTGTGAGTAAACCCCATCTTGCTCCCCTCTCCTCTGTGCTGTGAGTAAACCCCACCCTGCTCCTCTCTCCTCTGTGCTGTGAGTAAACCCCATCCTGCTCCTCTCTCCTCTGTGCTGTGAGTAAACCCCATCCTGCTCCTCTCTCTGTGAGTAAACCCCATCCTGCTCCTCTCTCTGTGAGTAAACCCCATCCTGCTCCTCTCTCCTCTGTGCTGTGAGTAAATCCCACCCTGCTCCTCTCTCCTCTGTGCTGTGAGTAAACCCCACCCTGCTCCTCTCTCCTCTGTGAGTAAACCCCATCCTGCTCCTCTCTCCTCTGTGCTGTGAGTAAACCCCATCCTGCTCCTCTCTCCTCTGTGCTGTGAGTAAACCCCATCCTGCTCCTCTCTCCTCTGTGCTGTGAGTAAACCCCATCCTGCTCCTCTCTCCTCTGTGCTGTGAGTAAACCCCATCCTGCTCCTCTCTCTGTGAGTAAACCCCATCCTGCTCCTCTCTCCTCTAGCTCCTCTGTGGTGCCAGTTACCAACCGCCAGACAAAGTGTGTCTTCACCCCAGAGATCAGTGTTATCGGGTGTGAGTGT
This sequence comes from Salvelinus alpinus, assembly GCF_045679555.1. NCBI lineage: Eukaryota > Metazoa > Chordata > Actinopteri > Salmoniformes > Salmonidae > Salvelinus > Salvelinus alpinus. Next base: position 9,003,271 of record NC_092088.1, on the reverse strand, counting down.
CGTCACCACCAGGGTACCCTTGAGAAGTGGCACATCATTAGGAATATATTAACAATGTGACACGTACTGTGCGGCTCACACACACATTGCATAGAGATGTGGTGGCCAGGGAGGATGAGGGGTATCTGTACGGTGATGTGTTACCCGACCGAGAGGCCTGCCGACTGGGCAGCACAGGGAGGAAGGTCCCCCTGAAGAGGACCTTTTTAAAATAAATGTTTTATTCCACCTTTATTTTACCAGGTAGGCCAGTTGAGAACAAGTTCTCATTTACAACTGCGATCTGGCCAAGATAAAGCAAAGCAGTGTGACACAAACAACAACACAGAGTTACACATGGAATAAACAATAAAAAATAAACAAGCCAATAACACAGTAGAAAAAAGAAAGTCTATATACAGTGTGTGCAAAAGGCATGAGGAGGTAGGCAATAAATAGGCCATAGGAGCGAATAATTACAATTTAGCAGATTAACACTGGAGTGATAAATGAGCAGATGATGATGTGCAAGTAGAGATACTGGTGTGCAAAAGAGCAGAAAAGTAAATAAAAACAGCATGGGGATGAGGTAGGTAGATTGGGTGGGCTACCTTACCAGTTAGGGTGTGAGGTTCTGGTCCTACTAATCTTGAAACCCAAAACCAAGTGTTGTGTTCCCTAGCTAGCTTGAATCAAATCGCTTGCAGAATCCAATCGAGTAGCTAGTTTACGCCATTTCATTCTGGGGGGTGGGGAGTGTTCAAACCCGAGCTAACTGACTGTGAGGCCTATCTCAGTGTGTCATTTAATGTTTGCTCACAGATTGTCCCTTCAGAGACAGGAAGAAGGCTTATGCCGGGAGAGAGACTTCCAGAAAGAGGGTCTGGGGAGAAACTTCCAGAAAGAGGGTCTGGAGAGAGACTTCCAGAAAGAGGGTCTGGAGAGAGACTTCCAGAAAGAGGGTCTGGAGAGAGACTTCCAGAAAGAGGGTCTGGAGAGAGACTTCCAGAAAGAGGGTCTGGAGAGAGACTTCCAGAAAGAGGGTCTGGAGAGAGACTTCCAGAAAGAGGGTCTGGGGAGAACTCTGCAGCCTGCCTCCTCTCACAGCAGCAGGAACAGGACTATACTGAGCAAATGTTTCCCAAGGTACGTGTCAAACCACACACACTTAATGGGGCGCTGAGAGGCAAACACACCTGCAGGAGGGATAGTGTCATCCCCTGCCCTGACCCTCTCCCTCCCTCCCTTGAGTCTCAATCCAAGAACGGCAATCATCTTGTGCCAAAAACCACCGTGGATGTTTATTTTTCAAAAATAGCCAGAATGAATGTAAGTATTCAGTAGAGAGTAGAGAATAATAGACAGTAGAGAAGAGGTATAATAATAGAGAGAGAGAGAGAGAGAGAGAGAGAGAGAGAGAGAGAGAGAGAGAGAGAGAGAGAGAGAGAGAGAGAGAGAGAGAGAGACTTTTACTTTTGACTTTTTGTCTTTCTTTATTGAAACATTCTCATTTCATTTAAAACTCACCCCCCCCTAAAATAAAAAAACAAAAATATATCCTGTACTGCATACATGTACCATACTCACCTTTCCATCTACCACATGATACAAACCACCATCACCATACACAAAAACAATACCCTCTCCTACAACCGTATATCCAAAACATCTTCCCCAGCAATACAGACAGCCCCCCCAACACACCATATCTCCTCAAACATCTCCACACATTTGATCAGTTTATAGAACTCAAACTCAACCCTAAGGCGCGCAGAGACCATCCCATTAAACAGTAGTAAAGGGTCTGTTATCCCCCCACCTTTGACCCTGTTTCTCCTTGTTAGCCAAATAGCTAATTTTGCCTGAGCAAACAGAAAATTCAACAAAACACATTTTTCTTTCTCCTTACTCGAATACCTGTATCCCATTATAAACATCCCAACAGCAAAAACCACCCCCAACCTGTCACACAGACATTCCAACAGAGACATTAATGGCATTAACCTGGTGCACACAGAAAACACATGAATCACAGTTTCATTCATTTGACAGAAAGGACACCCCTGCCCAATTCCCGGATCAACCCGTGCCAACCAGCTGTTAGTGGCCAGGGCTCCATGAAGAACCCTCCACTGGAGGTCCCCTGACCTCTTTGGTACTGGGGGTTTGTAGAGCGCCCTCCATCTAAAACCCACCATACTCTCCGCCCCACATACCCCCTGCCACTGATGTGCCTTCACTCCTGTTAGGCTTCTAATGTTCCTAACCTTAACGCAGAGGTTGTAGAGGGCTTTACCTCCCACCCCCTCAAACTCCCCCAGGCTCGGAGTGTTAAAATCTAACAAGTCCTCCAGACCCCCTTGCCAGTCTCCAGTCTCTGCCGTCACCTGCAGTGGCGGAAACATTGGTGGCCCCTCTCCCTTTGGCCTTTCAAACACCCCCCTTACCGGCTCAGACAGTGCCTCCTGGACCTCCTCCAGGAATCTCTCCAGCAGCCTAAGAGACGTTATTCCTGTTTGTTGCGCCAAGACCTCCGGGGTTTTCCAGCCCTCCTCTCCCAGCAGTCTCAGGTCACCTAGCCTTTGTAAACCCCCTGCCATCAGTTGCCTCTGCAGGGTGGCCGACTGAACCGATCTCAAAGGGATGGCTGGGTTGTGGAAAATAGGCTCCTCCCACACCCACTGCCCAGGCTCCACACCCCCTTCTCGTGTGGGCCTTAGCAGCTGCCAGGCCCTCAGCACCGCAGAGTAAAACTCTGAGAGACCTGCTGTACTCAGCCTCTCCAGCTTCATGAGGAACAGCTGCCGGTCCAACCCTAATCCGCCAGCTCTCCTCAGCAGCGCGCATGCTGGTTCCCTCCAGCCAACATCAGTATGGTACAGCAGTCTCTGCACCGCCTTTAGCCGGAAAGCAGCCATCCTGCTCTCCAGTTCCACCAGGCCCTGTCCTCCTTCGTGGACGGTCATGTACAACACTGCTGCCTTCAGCCAGTGATGGCCCGACCAAAAGAAGTCCACCAGCTTGCGTTGCAGGTCTGCAAGCAGACCGGCGGGGGGGTTGAGGACAGCCAGTTTATGCCACAAGGAAGATGCCACCAGGTTGTTGATTATCAGCACCCTCCCTCTATATGACACTTGGGACAGGAGCCACCTCCACCTGGCCAGTCTTGACACCACTGCCTGTGACAGCCCCTCCCAGTTCTTGCTGACCCACCTCTCCGAGCCCAGGTACACCCCCAACACTTTAAGCCCTTCACAACCCCACTGCAAACCCCCTGGAAGCAGAGGAGGAGCCCTATCCCCCCATGCCCCACATAACAGAGCTTTGCTCTTTCCCCAGTTTACCTTAGCTGATGAAGCTCCCTCGTACACCTTCAGACTGGTCTCTAGTTCCTGCATATCTTGCCCATCCCTGACCATCACAGAAACATCATCTGCATATGCTGAGACTGCTATTCCTGTCACCACCTCCTGTCCAGCACACTCCCTGCAGTCTCCTGCGTAGCAGTCCTAAAAAAGGCTCAATGGCTAGTGTGTACAGCTGCCCAGATAGAGGGCATCCTTGTCTAATGCCCCGTCTCACCCAGACAGGCCTACTGAGCGCCCCTCCCACCTTAACCATACATGACGCCCCAGCATACAACAGCTTCACACAGTTCACAAAGCTCTTCCCAAACCCAAACACAGACATCACATTAAACAGATACTCATGATCCACTCTATCAAAAGCCTTCTCTTGATCTAAAGAGACCAGTCCAAAGTTCACATTAGAACCTCTCGACAAGTCCAACATGTCCCTAATCAAGAACAAGTTGTCCGTGATTGAGCGTCCCGGTACACAATATGTCTGGTCCTTGTGTATTATAGAGTCCAGATGGGACTTCAGTCTGTTAGAGAGGACCTTGGCAAATATCTTATAGTCCGCACAGAGTAATGCCACAGGCCTCCAGTTCTTAAGTTCACACAAGTCCCCTTTTTTGGGCAGGAGAGTCAGTGCCGCCCGACGGCAGCTCATCGGCAACTCTCCTACCTCGACGCATTCACGCAACACGCAAAAGAAATCCTGTCCAATAGTTCCCCAGAATTTTTTGTAAAACTCCACTGGAAGTCCATCGACCCCGGGTGCACGACCGGGGGACATCTGGGTTACGGCCTCTGCCAGTTCATGTGACAACAGAGGAATGTCCATTTCATCCCTCTGTGCCCGAGAGAGCTTAGGGAGTCCTGCGAACAAGACCTGAGCACACATAGGATCACACATTTCTGCCCTATACAATTCAGTATAAAACTCCACAGTCCGCTCCCGCATCTCCCCCACCACAGAGGTCACCCGCCCATCAGACAGCCGTAGACAATGCATACCCTTGGCTTCACTGCTCTGTCTTTCCAAACCAAAGAAGAAGGAGCTGGGAGCATCCATCTCCTTTAGCATGGAGAACCTAGCTCTTACAAGTGCTCCCTTTGCTTTAACCTGGAAAAAACTACCCAGGTCCCTACGTAATTCGGCTAAGTTAGCCTGGAGGCCTACATTGCCTTGCCCCACCATCTCTACCTCCATCTCACTAATACACCGCTCTAGTTCCCCCAATACTCTCCTAGCCTCTGAGGATGAGAGAGCTGTGTACTGTTGACAGAAAAGCCGAATTTGCACTTTCCCCACATCCCACCATTGACTCAGAGACTCATACTCCTCTCTTCGCTGCCCCCATCTTTCCCAAAAAGTCTGGAAACCTGAGCAAAAAGTGGCATCTTGTAAGAGCTTTACATTGAACTTCCAATAAGATGCCTGCCGGGGCCCTGGTGAAATAGACAGCCGAGCCATGGTTATGTGGTGATCCGAAAACCCCACTGGGAGAATGGTAGCACCCAGCAGCCTATTGCTCTGATTCCTGGACATGTAAAAACGATCAAGTCGAGCTGCACTCACCCTAGCCCCAAAAACCTTCACCCACGTATACTGTCTTGTGTTTGGATGTTTAGTTCTCCAAACATCCACTAGGTCAAACTGATTAAAGATGTCCCTTAACACTCCCACTGACACTGAATGAGGCTCTTCCCCATTTCTGTCTTTTGTAAAATCCATTGTACAGTTCCAGTCACCTCCGATCACCAGCGTCTCCTCAGGCGCTACTTGTGAGAGTTCCTGTCTAAGACTCCCAAATAGAACCCCTCTTTCTCTCCCTGTGTTAGGCGCATACACATTTATAAAGACAAAACCCATGTTGTTAATCTCTGCTTTAACAACAAGCAACCTGCCCCTACACACCTCCTTTGAGGAGCAAATTTTTACAGCCAGACCCGGTGCAAAAAGGACTGCCACCCCTGCACTAAGATTTGTCCCATGGCTCAACACACTTGCCCCTTTCCACCAGAGCCCCCAATCAACTTCATTCACCACATCACTATGCGTCTCCTGCAGAAACAACACCTGTACTTTCTTTTGTTTTACATATTCACCCAACACACTCCTCTTTCCCGCATCTCTGGCACCATTTATATTAAGCGAGCCTACCCAAAGAGTCTCCATAAGAAGTGGGAGAAAAGCCAGCAGAGAAATAGACCAATAGGAAAGCTCAAAAAGCCCCAGTGTCAGTAAGAAATTAAACATTTAAACAGTGTCTGAAGGTAAACCTTTACGCACTGTTGTGACCCACTTCCTCAACCTAAACCGTTTCTTGGGTGAGAGGACACCATGCCCCTCATTTCTCATAGCATGTTGTACTGATCTTACAAACTTTCTAGAATCAGGAAAAAAAGCCTCAAGATTAACTTTTTTCCCCTTAGTCTCATTCAGGAACCTTGTCAGTTCTCTCAACGTGTACTTAGACCCCTCTGGTTGACTGGCTGTCAGCTCCGGGCCAATTGAAGAGGAGTCTGAAAAAAATAACTCCTCATCCTCTTCCTCAGACTCACTTTCCTCCTCTTCTCTATCTCCCACCCTGACCACCTGCCCTTTCTCTCTGGTTAGGGCCTCACCCACAGCAACAGGCAACATTTCCATGGTGCCTTTGTCCACACCCTTTTTCCTTTTCCGCTTGACACCCTCCTCCTCCCCCCCTAATCTCTTACACTTCCCCACTATACTCTCCTCATCCACTAGAATAACCTGACTAGACCCAGTATCTTCTACACCACCCTCCATAGCATGACTCGGCCCAGCATCATCTGCACCACCCTCCATAGCATGACTCGGCCCAGCATCATCTACACCACCCTCCATAGCATGACTTGGGCCAGCCTCAGCTACCCCACCATCCATAGCTTGACTAGACTCAGCCTCTGCTATACCACCATCCATAGCCTGCCTAGACCCAGCACCCTCTACACCACCCTCCATAGCATAACTAGGCCCAGCCTCAGCTACCCCACCATCTCTAGCCTGACTAGACCCAGCCTGTGCTTCCCCACCATCTCTAGCCTGACTAGACCCAGCCTCTGCTTCTCCACCATCTCTAGCCTGACTAGACCCAGCCTCCACTACCCTACCATCTCTAGACTGACTAGGCCCAGCCTCTGCTGTCTGCATCTCCTTACCCCCTGCATTTTGACCTCGATTTCCCCCATTTGCGCTTGTATCCTCACCTTGTCTACGGCCTTTATGTGGGCACGCAAAGCTCTTGTGCCCCAAATCCCCACATTCAAAACACCGTAGACTATCTGTGCTGGCAAAACCTGCATAGAGACCCTCCCCATGCCTCACTTTAAGATGCACATTTAGCTGTTGCTCGTTGTTGTTCAGAAACATAAACACTTGCCTCCGGAACGAAACAACGTGTTTAACGGCATCTGCCTGAAACCCTGCTGACAGTACACGGAAACCGCTAGCAAACTTACCAAAACGACTCAGCTCTTTCCTAATTTGATCATCCGTGATAAACGGAGGCAAATTTGCCACTACAACTCTTGTTGAAGGGGTAGAGAGAGGTGAAATTGACACCAACACATCCCTTACACATATTCCGCTAGCAATTAGCCTACCGACCAAATTAGCCCTTTTCATGAACACAACCACAGCTTTGTTCATTCTAGAAGCAGAATGTATAAACTCAGCTCCTACCTGTTCACCGACCGCGAGCAGAACCTCCTCCACCTTAACTCCGTTCTCAGGAACACACCTGAATCCATGCTGTATAGACAGCGTCTCCTCCGCGCTAGGCTGAGAAGCCATTGCGCACACTACACCTTCCAACCCCCAGGAAAGTTACTCTGTCCTCTTCCACCCTAACTTTGAAAAAAAAACTTTGGATACCGCCAAAAACAAATATTGCATTAACCCTCCACCATAGAAAATAACATGTAAAGAAAAGAATCAAGAAAGTTAGTTAGGATAGAGCTTTCCACACCAAACACTCAGACTCCAAAAACACCCAGCATGCACCGAGAGAGAGAGAGAGAGAGAGAGAAGGATTGTTTTTTTCCACTTGATACAGTATGTGTCCCGTGCCAATAGAGCCCCTTTGAATTGGATTGAAACATAGAATAGCTGGAAGAGCTAGAAGGATGAAAAAGTGAGGCTATGTTGAGGTACTGAGATGGACATACAGTGGGGAGAACAAGTATTTGACACACTGCCGATTTTGCAGGTTTTCCTACTTACAAAGCATGTAGAGGTCTGTAATTTATATCATAGGTACACTTCAACTGTGAGAGACGGAATCTAAAACAAAAATCCAGAAAATCACATTGTATGATTTTTAAGTAATTAATTTGCATTTTATTGCATGACATAAGTATTTGATACATCAGAAAAGCAGAACTTAATATTTGGTACAGAAACCTTTGTTTGCAATTACAGAGATCATACGTTTCCTGTAGTTCTTGACCAGGTTTGCACACACTGCAGCAGGGATTTTGGCCCACTCCTCCATACAGACCTTCTCCAGATCCTTCAGGTTTCGGGGCTGTCGCTGGGCAATACGGACTTTCAGCTCCCTCCAAAGATTTTCTATTGGGTTCAGGTCTGGAGACTGACTAGGCCACTCCAGGACCTTGAGATGCTTCTTACGGAGCCACTCCTTAGTTGCCCTGGCTGTGTGTTTCGGGTCGTTGTCATGCTGGAAGACCCAGCCACGACCCATCTTCAATGCTCTTACTGAGGGAAGGAGGTTGTTGACCAAGATCTCGCGATACATGGCCCCATCCATCCTCCCCTCAATACGGTGCAGTCGTCCTGTCCCCTTTGCAGAAAAGCATCCCCAAAGAATGATGTTTCCACCTCCATGCTTCACGGTTGGGATGGTGTTCTTGGGGTTGTACTCATCCTTCTTCTTCCTCCAAACACGGCGAGTGGAGTTTAGACCAAAAAGCTCTATTTTTGTCTCATCAGACCACATGACCTTCTCCCATTCCTCCTCTGGATCATCCAGATGGTCATTGGCAAACTTCAGACGGGCCTGGACATGCGCTGGCTTGAGCAGGGGGACCTCCATGATGGCGTAGTGTGTTACTAATGGGTTTCTTTGAGACTGTAGTCCCAGCTCTCTTCAGGTCATTGACCAGGTCCTGCCGTGTAGTTCTGGGCTGATCCCTTACCTTCCTCATGATCATTGATGCCCCACGAGGGGGGAGATCTTGCATGGAGCCCCAGACCGAGGGTGATTGACCGTCATCTTGAACTTCTTACATTTTCTAATAATTGCGCCAACAGTTGTTGCCTTCTCACCAAGCTGCTTGCCTATTGTCCTGTAGCCCATCCCAGCCTTTTGCAGGTCTACAATTGTATCCCTGATGTCCTTACACAGCTCTCTGGTCTTGGCCATTGTGGAGAGGTTGGAGTCTGTTTGCTTGAGTGTGTGGACAGGTGTCTTTTATACAGGTAACGAGTTGAAACAGGTGCAGTTAATACAGGTAATGAGTGGAGAACAGGAGGGCTTCTTAAAGAAAAACTAACAGGTCTGTGAGAGCCGGAATTCTTACTGGTTGGTAGGTGATCAAATACTTATGTCATGCAATAAAATGCAATTCATTTTAATTACTTAAAAATCATACAATGTGATTTTCTGGATTTTTGTTTTAGATTCCGTCTCTCACAGTTGAAGTGTACCTATGATAAAAATTACAGACCTCTACATGCTTTGTAAGTAGGAAAACCTGCAAAATCGGCAGTGTATCAAATGCTTGTTCTCCCCACTGTATATGGACAGAGGACGAAGGACCCATGTCTCACATACATCTGTGTCACAATGGAACTGGGCAAACAGTCCTGGCTGGAGAGACCAGAGGGAACTGGGCAAACAGTCCTGACTGGAGAGACCAGAGGGAACTGGGCAAACAGTCCTGACTGGAGAGACCAGAGGGAACTGGGCAAACAGTCCTGGCTGGAGAGACCAGAGGGAACTGGGCAAACAGTCCTGGCTGGAGAGACCAGAGGGAACTGGGCAAACAGTCCTGACTGGAGAGACCAGAGGGAACTGGGCAAACAGCTGGAGAGACCAGAGGGAACTGGAAGGGGATGGAGGAGAGCAGGGGAAGGCCGATAGTGGATGGACAGAACTGCTGTGCTGGCATTACTCACCCTGGCCCACTGCTGACAGATGGATGGAAGGAGGGAAGGAAGGAAAGAAGGAAGAGAGAGAGAGAAGGAGAGAGGAAGGCAGGGTAGTTGAGGTGAGGGAGGTAGGGTAGGGTCTCAGGTCCCCCCCTCTGCCTGGCATGGGTCATCCATCACCAACTGGTTTGACACACTCTCAGTTCCTAACAGTGTTTGGGTTGTAGGTGATGTCTCTGTGTGTGGGAAGACAGCACTTCACTCAGACCCCAACCATTGACAGGTCCAAACCTCCCAGCTGTAAAAACTGGTTGAGATGGCGCTTCACTCAGACCCCAACCATTGACAGGTCCAAACCTCCCAGCTGTAAAAACTGGTTGAGACGGCGCTTCACTCAGACCCCAACCATTGACAGGTCCAAACCTCCCAGCTGTAAAAACTGGTTGAATGGGGGACTTCCTGGGATCATATGGAATATTTCATTAAGAGTGGCAAGATAATCAGGATGATGGCCCACACAACCAGGATGTGGCATATAGTGTGAGGGTTACTGCTGCCACTGGCTTACAGGTGGTAGGGGTGTGAGAGGACAGGAACGTTAGGGATGGGGTGTGAGAGGACAGGAACGTGAGGGATGGGCTGTGAGAGGACAGGAACGTGAGGGATGGGGTGTGATAGGACAGGAACGTGAGGGATGGGCTGTAAGAGGACAGGAAAGTGAGGGATGGGGTGTGAGAGGACAGGAACGTGAGGGATTGGCTGTAAGAGGACAGGAAAGTGAGGGATGGGGTGTGAGAGGACAGGAACGTGAGGGATGGGCTGTAAGGACAGGAAAGTGAGGGATGGGCTGTAAGAGGACAGGAAAGTGAGGGATGGGGTGTGAGAGGAGAGGAAGTGAGGGATGGGGTGTGAGAGGAGAGGAAAGTGAGGGATGGGTATGAGAAGACAGAACAGTGAGGGATGAGTGTGAGAGGACAGAACAGTGAGGGATGGGTGTGAGAGGACAGGAAAGTGAGGGATGGGGTGTAAGAGGACAGGAAAGTGAGGGATGGGGTGTAAGAGGACAGGAAAGTGAGGGATGGGGTGTGAGAGGAGAGGAAAGTGAGGGATGGGGTGTGAGAGGAGAGGAAAGTGAGGGGTGGGGTGTAAGAGGACAGGAAAGTGAGGGATGGGTGTGAGAGGACAGGAAAGTGAGGGATGGGCTGTAAGAGGACAGGAAAGTGAGGGATGGGGTGTAAGAGGACAGGAACGTGAGGGATGGGGTATGAGAGGACAGGAACGTGAGGGATGGGCTGTAAGGACAGGAACGTGAGGGATGGGGTGTAAGAGGACAGGAAAGTGAGGGATGGGCTGTGAGAGGACAGGAACGTGAGGGATGGGCTGTAAGAGGACAGGAAAGTGAGGGATGGGCTGTAAGAGGACAGGAAAGTGAGGGATGGGGTCTGAGAGGACAGGAAAGTGAGGGATGGGGTGTAAGAGGACAGGAAAGTGAGGGATGGGGTGTGAGAGGACAGGAAAGTGAGGGATGGGCTATAAGAGGACAGGAATGTGAGGGATGGGGTGTGAGATGACAGGAAAGTGAGGGATGGGGTCTGAGAGGACAGGCAAGTGAGGGATGGGGTGTGAGAGGACAGGAAAGTGAGGGATGGGGTGTGAGAGGACAGGAACGTGAGGGATGGGCTGTAAGGACAGGAACGTGAGGGATGGGGTGTAAGAGGACAGGAAAGTGAGGGATGGGGTGTGAGAGGACAGGAAAGTGAGGGATGGGCTGTAAGAGAACAGGAAAGTGAGGGATGGGGTGTGAGAGGAGGAGAGGAAAGTGAGGGATGGGGTGTGAGAGGAGAGGACAGTGAGGGATGGGGTGTGAGAGGAGAGGACAGTGAGGGATGGGGTGTGAGAGGAGAGGACAGTGAGGGATGGGGTGTGAGAGGAGAGGACAGTGAGGGATGGGGTGTGAGAGGAGAGGACAGTGAGGGATGGGGTGTGAGAGGAGAGGACAGTGAGGGATGGGGTGTGAGAGGAGGAGAGGAAAGTGAGGGATGGGTGTGAGAGGAGGAGAGGAAAGTGAGAGCCACATGGGACACAGGGGAGTGTGGGAAGTGTCCCCTGCCGTCATGACAACTCTGACACTCAGTGACACTCTGGTTTCCTCTTCTCAATAAACCACAGGAGAAATATTTTATGAAATCAATATAAATGAATTAAACGGTTAATGTTTTGACTTGAATGTCATGTATGCGCCACTTACAGGTGAAGGTTCCCAAGTTTGCAACCCTTCAGCCTAGTTTTCTGAAGAACTTGAAGACGGTGATGCCAACTGTGGTATGTTAACCCTAACCCTGTGGTATGTTAACCCTAACTCTGTGGTATGTTAACCCTAACCCTGTGGTATGTTAACCCTAACTCTGTGGTATGTTAACCCTAACTCTGTGGTATGTTAACCCTAACTCTGTGGTATGTTAACCCTAACTCTGTGGTATGTTAACCCTAACTCTGTGGTATGTTAACCCTAACTCTGTGGTATGTTAACCCTAACCCTAACCCTGTGGTATGTTAACCCTAACCCTGTGGTATGTTAACCCTAACTCTGTGGTATGTTAACCCTAACTCTGTGGTATGTTAACCCTAACCGTGTGGTATGTTAACCCTAACTCTGTGGTATGTTAACCCTAACCCTGTGGTATGTTAACCCTAACAGTGTGGTATGTTAACCCTAACTCTGTGGTATGTTAACCCTAACCCTGTGGTATGTTAACCCTAACCGTGTGGTATGTTAACCCTAACTCTGTGGTATGTTAACCCTAACCCTGTGGTATGTTAACCCTAACCGTGTGGTATGTTAACCCTAACTCTGTGGTATGTTAACCCTAACCCTGTGGTATGTTAACCCTAACCGTGTGGTATGTTAACCCTAACTCTGTGGTATGTTAACCCTAACCCTGTGGTATGTTAACCCTAACCCTGTGGTATGTTAACCCTAACCCTGTGGTATGTTAACCCTAACCCTGTGGTATGTTAACCCTAACTCTGTTGTATGTTAACCCTAACTCTGTGGTATGTTAACCCTAACTCTGTGGTATGTTAACCCTAACCGTGTGGTATGTTAACCCTAACTCTGTTGTATGTTAACCCTAACCCTGTGGTATGTTAACCCTAACCCTGTGGTATGTTAACCCTAACCCTGTGGTATGTTAACCCTAACTCTGTTGTATGTTAACCCTAACTCTGTGGTATGTTAACCCTAACTCTGTGGTATGTTAACCCTAACCATGTGGTATGTTAACCCTAACCCTGTGGTATGTTAACCCTAACCATGTGGTATGTTAACCCTAACCCTAACTCTGTGGTATGTTAACCCTAACCCTGTGGTATGTTAACCCTAACCCTGTGGTATGTTAACCCTAACCCTAACTCTGTGGTATGTTAACCCTAACCCTGTGGTATGTTAACCCTAACTCTGTGGTATGTTAACCCTAACCCTGTGGTATGTTAACCCTAACCCTAACTCTGTGGTATGTTAACCCTAACCCTGTGGTATGTTAACCCTAACCCTGTGGTATGTTAACCCTAACCCTAACTCTGTGGTATGTTAACCCTAACCCTGTGCTATGTTAACCCTAACCCTGTGGTATGTTAACCCTAACTCTGTGGTATGTTAACCCTAACCCTAACTCTGTGGTATGTTAACCCTAACCCTGTGGTATGTTAACCCTAACCCTGTGGTATGTTAACCCTAACCCTAACTCTGTGGTATGTTAACCCTAACCCTGTGGTATGTTAACCCTAACCCTGTGGTATGTTAACCCTAACTCTGTGGTATGTTAACCCTAACTCTGTGGTATGTTAACCCTAACCCTTTAGTATGTTAACCCTAACCCTGTGGTATGTTAACCCTAACCCTAACTCTGTGGTATGTTAACCCTAACTCTGTGGTATGTTAACCCTAACCCTGTGGTATGTTAACCCTAACCCTGTGGTATGTTAACCCTAACCCTGTGGTATGTTAACCCTAACCCTGTGGTATGTTAACCCTAACCCTGTGGTATGTTAACCCTAACCCTGTGGTATGTTAACCCTAACCCTAACTCTGTGGTATGTTAACCCTAACCCTGTGGTATGTTAACCCTAACCCTGTGGTATGTTAACCCTAACTCTGTGGTATGTTAACCCTAACCCTAACTCTGTGGTATGTTAACCCTAACCCTGTGGTATGTTAACCCTAACCCTGTGGTATGTTAACCCTAACCCTAACCCTGTGGTATGTTAACCCTAACCCTAACCCTGTGGTATGTTAACCCTAACTCTGTGGTATGTTAACCCTAACCCTGTGGTATGTTAACCCTAACCCTAACCCTGTGGTATGTTAACCCTAACCCTAACTCTGTGGTATGTTAACCCTAACTCTGTGGTATGTTAACCCTAACCCTAACTCTGTGGTATGTTAACCCTAACCCTAACTCTGTGGTATGTTAACCCTAACCCTGTGGTATGTTAACCCTAACTCTGTGGTATGTTAACCCTAACTCTGTGGTATGTTAACCCTAACCATGTGGTATGTTAACCCTAACCCTGTGGTATGTTAACCCTAACTCTGTGGTATGTTAACCCTAACCCTAACCCTGTGGTATGTTAACCCTATCCCTGTGGTATGTTAACCCTAACCCTGTGGTATGTTAACCCTAACCCTAACCCTGTGGTATGTTAACCCTAACCCTGTGGTATGTTAACCCTAACTCTGTGGTATGTTAACCCTAACTCTGTGGTATGTTAACCCTAACTCTGTGGTATGTTAACCCTAACCCTGTGGTATGTTAACCCTAACCCTGTGGTATGTTAACCCCAACTCTGTGGTATGTTAACCCTAACCATGTGGTATGTTAATCCTAACTCTGTGGTATGTTAACCCTAACCCTAACTCTGTGGTATGTTAACCCTAACCCTGTGGTATGTTAACCCTAACCCTGTGGTATGTTAACCCTAACTCTGTGGTATGTTAACCCTAACCCTAACTCTGTGGTATGTTAACCCTAACCCTAACTCTGTGGTATGTTAACCCTAACCCTAACTCTGTGGTATGTTAACCCTAACCCTGTGGTATGTTAACCCTAACCCTAACTCTGTGGTATGTTAACCCTAACCCTGTGGTATGTTAACCCTAACTCTGTGGTATGTTAACCCTAACCCTGACTCTGTGGTATGTTAACCCTAACCCTAACTCTGTGGTATGTTAACCCTAACCCTAACTCTGTGGTATGTTAACCTTAACCCTGTGGTATGTTAACCCTAACTCTGTGGTATGTTAACCCTAACCCTAACTCTGTGGTATGTTAACCCTAACCCTAACTCTGTGGTATGTTAACCCTAACCCTAACTCTGTGGTATGTTAACCCTAACCCTGTGGTATGTTAACCCTAACTCTGTGGTATGTTAACCCTAACTCTGTGGTATGTTAACCCTAACTCTGTGGTATGTTAACCCTAACTCTGTGGTATGTTAACCCTAACTCTGTGGTATGTTAACCCTAACTCTGTGGTATGTTAACCCTAACTCTGTGGTAGGTTAACCCTAACCCTGTGGTATGTTAACCCTAACTCTATAGTATGTTAACTGTTTCATAGCTGTTTGTGTCCAGTGAGATTTCATGCATCTTATACACTGAGTATACAAAACATTAAGAACACTGTCCTAATAACGACTATGTCTATGTCATGGAAAGAGCAGGTGTTCTTAGTGTTTTGTATACTCAGTGTATATTGTATCACATACAGTACCAGTCAAAAGTTTGGACACACCTTCTCGTTCCAGGGTTTTTCTTTATTTTTACTATTTTCTACATTGTATAATAGTAGTGAAGACATCAAAAATATTAAATAACACACACACATATTCACAGAGTTCAAGTAACAGACCCATCAACTATTCAAACACATCAACATCAACTGTTCAGAGAAGACTGTGTGAATCAGGCCTTCATGGTCGAATTGCTGCAAAGAAACCACTACTAAAGAACACCAATAATAAGAAGAGACTTGCTTGGGCCAAGACATTAGACTGGTGGAAATCTGTCCTTTGATCTGATGAGTCCAAATTTGAGACGCAGAGTAGGTGAACGGATGATCTCCACATATGTGGTTCCCACCGTGAAGCATGGAGGTGAAGGTGTGATGGTGTGGGGGTGCTTTATTGGTGACACTGTCAGTGATTTCTAAAAAATTCAAGGCACACTTAACCAGCATGGCTACCACAGCATTCTGCAGCGATACGCCATCCCATCTGGTTTGCGCTTAGTGGGACTATCATTTGTTTTTCAACAAGACAATGACCCAACACACCTCCAGGCTGTGTAAGGGCTATTTGACCAAGAAGGAGAGTGATGGAGTGCTGCATCAGATGACCTGACCTCCACAATCACCCGACCTCAACCCAATTGAGATGGTTTGGGATGAGTTGGACCGCAGAGTGAAGGAAAAGCAGCCAACAAGTGCTCAGCATATGTGGGAACTCCTTCAAGACTGTTGGAAAAGCATTCCAGGTGAAGCTGGTTGAGAGAATGCCAAGAGTGTGCAAAGCTGTCATCAAGGCAAAGGGTGGCTACTTTGAAGAATCTAAAATATATTTGGATTTGTTTAGCACATTTTTGGTTACTACATGATTCCATATGTGTAATTTCATAGTTTTGATGTCTTCACTATTATTCTAAAATGTAGAAAATAGTAGGAAAACCCTTGAATGAGTAGGTGTGTCCAAACTTTTGACTGATTCTGTATATTTAAATATACCTGTATATGTTCATGTGTTGTACATGTATCATATATATTTAATTGTATCATATATCCTTATTGAGAGCAGGGAGTTGAGGAGATACCTGAGAAGAGTAAGAGAGCAGAGATGACTGTGAGGATGCTGAGACACATGCACAGCCAGTCCCTTACCAACATGGCCGTCTCTCAGAGGTTAGTATGGCCTAGCTGGCTAACACACCCTGTCCCTTACCAACATGGCTGTCTCTCAGAGGTTAGTATGACCTAGCTGGCTAACACACCCTGTCCCTTACCAACATGGCTGTCTCTCAGAGGTTAGTATGACCTAGCTGGCTAACACACCCTGTCCCTTACCAACATGGCTGTCTCTCAGAGGTTAGTATGGGCTAGCTGGCTAACACAGCCAGTCCCTTACCAACATGGCTGTCTCTCAGAGGTTAGTATGGCCTAGCTGGCTAACACACCCTGTCCCTTACCAACATGGCTGTCTCTCAGAGGTTAGTATGGGCTAGCTGGCTAACACACCCTGTCCCTTACCATGGCTGTCTCTCAGAGGTTAGTATGACCTAGCTGGCTAACACACCCTGTCCCTTACCAACATGGCTGTCTCTCAGAGGTTAGTATGACCTAGCTGGCTAACACACCCTGTCCCTTACCAACATGGCTGTCTCTCAGAGGTTAGTATGACCTAGCTGGCTAACACACCCTGTCCCTTACCAACATGGCTGTCTCTCAGAGGTTAGTATGACCTAGCTGGCTAACACACCCTGTCCCTTACCAACATGGCTGTCTCTCAGAGGTTAGTATGACCTAGCTGGCTAACACACCCTGTCCCTTACCAACATGCCTGTCTCTCAGAGGTTAGTATGACCTAGCTGGCTAACACACCCTGTCCCTTACCAACATGGCTGTCTCTCAGAGGTTAGTATGACCTAGCTGGCTAACACACCCTGTCCCTTACCAACATGGCTGTCTCTCAGTGGTTGGTATGGCCTAGCTAGTTAACACACCCTGTCCCTTACCAACATGGCTGTCTCTCAGTGGTTGGTATGATGTAGCTAACACACCCTGTCCCTTACCAACATGGCTGTCTCTCAGAGGTTAGTATGACCTAGCTGGCTAACACACCCTGTCCCTTACCAACATGGAGGTTGGTATGTTTTTGTTTTTTTCTTCTTCTGGTTCTTCTTCTTTCTCCTCCTCCATGTTTTCCAGGGGCGCAATATTCACTGGGGACGGGGGGGACATGACCCCTCCACACATTCTGAAATTGCATTTTTGACCCCCCCCCCAGTTTTATCATTGGAATGTGAAACAAAACTAGGCAATGGTGTTCTTTAGGACCATGTGGATGCCTCTGAGTGGTCAGGTGGGCTGTTTGGAGTGTTTCTCAAATCAGATATATTAAAATAAATATGTCCACCTCTAAAATCAAAGTTCCCCCCCCCCTGACATTTTCAATGATATAATATGTGAAAGTATAGCTTACAAAACAAAGCAATACTGACTTTTGATGAGGTCTAAAAAGCTTGAAAGGAAACAGAAAATGAGGTATCTCGGTTTAAACTGAGTCTAGTTTGTTTGTCTCTGCTTGGTGTTAACTCTGACTGGGCTGGAGCAGACTGCTACAAGACATAAACAGACACTCACTGGGCTGCTGCTGGGACCACAAGAGGAGTTTCCAAGATCTGGTGAGTTGCTAGATTGAATCCCCCGAGCTGACAAGGTACAAATCTGTCCGTTCTGCCCCTGAACAAGGCAGTTAACCCACTGTTCCTAAGCCGTCATTGTAAATAAGAATTTGTTCTTAAATGACTTGCCTAGTTAAACAAAGGTTAAATAGGAAACAGGAAGCAAAACTCCCGAGCGTAGTTTTCGAATATAGAGCAGGTTCCTATTTCTTGTACCTTGGCTGAGCGGCTTTTACATGCACGACCACCACCGATTGATCGATTGACAATGAATGGGAAACTCTGCTTCCACTTTCTGTCTAGAAAGCCCTTAACAATGTGTGTCTGTGTGTGTATTCTGCATGTATGTACAGCATGTGTGTGTATTATGCATGTATGTACAGTATGTGTGTGTATTATGCATGTATGTGTGTGTATTATGCATGTATGTGCAGTATGTGTGTGTATTATGCATGTATGTACAGTATGTGTGTGTATTCTGCAATATATGTACAGCATGTGTGTGTATTATGCATGTATGTACAGTATGTGTGTGTATTATGCATGTATGTACAGTATGTGTGTGTATTCTGCATGTATGTACAGTATGTGTGTGTATTCTGCATGTATGTACAGTATGTGTGTGTATTATGCATGTATGTACAGTATGTGTGTGTATTCTGCATGTATGTACAGTATGTGTGTGTATTCTGCATGTATGTACAGTATGTGCGTGTATTATGCATGTATGTACAGTATGTGTGTGTATTCTGCATGTATGTACAGTATGTGTGTGTATTATGCATGTATGTACAGTATGTGTCAGTCCAAGATATGGTAACACAATCCCTCTCCACAACGCATCCAAGAGCCCTCCTCCACTATGGAGGACAGAATATCACACATTCATGTTATATCTGCTATTTCCAAGTTGTGTTCCTGAATTGTAAGCTGCCATAGCAACTGCTATTTGGGGAAACAGTTGTAATATTACTTCATAGTCATTTGATTTGAGCATTTCTGCGAATGAACAGCATTTTTATATTTTGTATCATATTACATTTATTAATTAACCAAATAAAAAGATAATAGACTTCACCATTAACATCAGAAATGAATCTTTGAAACTTTTAATTGAATTTCTCCTTGGCATCCTACCATAGACGCAGTATGTATTTCCGAGTGTTCACTCTAACGAAGAGAAGAAGAAGAGGTGTGCTGGGAACCTTCCTCCTCTCCTTCCTCTCCCTCCTCTCCCTCCTCCTCCTCCTCTGTCCTACCAGGAATGGGATAGGATCAACCCAGATGATTCAGAGGTCCCTAGCCTGGGCCTGGAAGGGCTTGGGCAGAGGAACACACCCTCTGCTGGGTAGGTAGTTTAGGCTACCTCCACTAACCTATCACTGGTCCCAGGTCTGCTGGTGATGTCTTTCCATCTCATATGGTTATTGTCATGTTGTTCTTCTTCAGAAACACAGAAATATGTAGCAAGACTCCTGAGCCTTTATCCATAGAGGATGTGTGTCAACGCAACCCGTCAGGGGTAAGAGATTTCTCTTGACAGGCTATAGGGTTACTGTAGTTTGGAGAACGTTTCAGAGTTTAACACATCAGTAACCTTAACCCTTAAAGCCTGCAGGTTATAATGCATCGTAAAACCTGTTTAACCAATGCATATTCTATTTCTCTTGTTTAGGTGATAGGTTGTGGATATAAGCTTTGGAGGAATTATGACGAGGAGACAGCCTATTGAGTATCTTCTTTTGATGTGATGGCCGCTAGGCTACACCAATCACCAATCACCAATCACCAATACCATGAATAAGATAAAAGGATTATGAGATTATGTATTATTTTAGACCAGTTCACTTAGAGACCAGTTCACTGAGAGACCAGTTCACTTAGAGACCAGTTCACTTAGAGACTAGTTCACTTAGAGACCAGTTCAGTTAGAGACCAGTTCACGTAGAGACCAGTTCACTTAGAGACCAGTTCACTGAGAGACCAGTTCACTGAGAGACCAGTTCACTTTGAGACCAGTTCACTGAGAGACCAGTTCACTTAGAGACCAGTTCACTTAGAGACCAGTTCACTGAGAGACCAGTTCACTTAGAGACCAGTTCACTTAGAGACCAGTTCACTGAGAGACCAGTTCACTGAGAGACCAGTTGACTTAGAGACCAGTTGACTTCGAGACCAGTTCACTTAGAGACCAGTTGACTTAGAGACCAGTTGACTTAGAGACCAGTTCACTTAGAGACCAGTTCACTTAGAGACCAGTTCACTTAGAGACTAGTTCACTTAGAGACCAGTTCACTTAGAGACCAGTTCACTTAGAGACCAGTTCACTGAGAGACAAGTTGACTTTGAGACCAGTTCACTCTGGATTCCTATTTTGTTTGTCTTTGACTATATCAACAACAACAACAACAACAAAAATTACAAATGTTTTTACAAATAAAATTTATTATTAGCAGTATGTGTTTTACTTATAGAATGTATCATCAACAATATGAGTAAAGAACTAAAGGCAAATAACGAATAGAAAAGCAATTCTTTAACTACCAATTATTTTAAAGAGAAATATAACCAATGTGTATTTAGAATGACACATTCTACTCACTTGATTGATTCTGATTGTGAATGATTTAACCGAATAATAAAACTTGCTAAGATGTGTTTTTTTGACGGACCTGTTGCTATGGCTATTCTTTAATGGTATGCGTTATGGCCTGGACTGCATTTCCTGTGTTTTGTCACCTACCTGACTACATCCCAGGACTCGAAACTAACATATTTAATAGGCCTCACCTTTAATCATGGTCTTCGTGGGAAATGGTTTGTAAATTATTTCAGTCAGGATAAATATTGATGAGGAAAACCAGCAAAGTGTTTTAAATAATGTGGTAAAATATAAAGTGCTTTATTGGCGGAAAACTTACAAGCATGTATTTTTACAGAGAAAGTTTTTTTGTAACAAATATAATTAAAATATCTAGCTGATTAGAGCTTGAGCATCATAGATAAATAATTTTATACATTAGCCTATAGGTCTGAGTCCTACCCATCAGAATATACAGTCTTCAGTACAGAGCTTAGTAAAACTACAAAGAACATCGGAAAGAAATACCTTAAAGTTAAAATATCGGTTTCTTTCTGCAGGTGTGTCTCTGATATAGGCTACTGTATGTGTAAATATTGACAGATTGAAGTAATAAAGCAATTCAAATTGTCTGGTGAGCAATCGACTTCAGACACGTTACCCATCCTTCCTAGTCCTACTCATATGGCCGCACGCAACCAATGGCTGACCAGACGGCATACATCACAGCTAAGAAGGGCCTACCAGCGATCATCCAAAGAACTATCCGGCGACGGACTGTGATTTAGGAGCAGGCTATATATTTGGAAACTTGCAATCTAGTGGAGAAGATAGATATATCCAAGGGGATATATAAATTTCAAACAATAAATTTCACATGCTGTTGTGCAAATGGAATAGACAAAAGGTGGAAATTATACGTCTCCTGATGTACTGGCCTGTCTCCTGGTAGCGCCTCCATGCTCTGGACACTACGCTGACAGACACAGCAAACCTTCTTGCCACAGCTCGCATTGATGTGCCATCCTGGATGAGCTGCACTACCTGAGCCACTTGTGTGGGTTGTAGACTCCGTCTCATGCTACCACTAGAGTGAAAGCACCGCCAGCATTCAAAAGTGACCAAAACATCAGCCAGGAAGCATAGGAACTGAGAAGTGGTCTGTGGTCACCACCTGCAGAACCACTCCTTTATTGGGGGTGACTTGCTAATTGCCTATAATTTCCACCTTTTGTCTATTCCATTTGCACAACAGCATGTGAAATTTATTGTCAATCAGTGTTGCTTCCTAAGTGGACAGTTTGATTTCACAGAAGTGTGATTGACTTGGAGTTACATTGTGTTGTTTAAGTGTTCCCTTTATTTTTTTGAGCAGTGTATATATATATATATATAATAGTGAAGACATCAAAATTATTAAATAACACATATGGAATCATGTAGCAACCAAAAAAGTGTTTAACAAATGAAAATATATTTTAGATTTTAGATTATTTAAAGTAGCCACCCTTTGTCTTGATGACAGCTCTGCACACTCTTGGCATTTTCTCAACCAGATTCATGAGGTAGTCACCTGGAATGCATTTCAATTAACAGGTGTGCCTTGATAAAAGTTCATTTGTGGAATTTCTTTCCTTCTTAATGTGTTTGAGCCAATCAGTTGTGTTGTGACAAGGTAGGGGTGGTATACAGAAGATAGCCCTATTTGGTAAAAGACCAAGTCCATATTATGGCAAGAACAGCTGAAATAAGAGAAATGACAGTCCCTCATTGCTTTTAAGACATGAAGGTCAGTCAATCTGGAAAATTTCAAGAACTTTGAAAGTTTCTTCAAGTGCAGTCGCAAAAACCATCAAGCGCTATGATGAAACTGGCTCTCATGAGGACCGCCACAGGAAAGGAAGACCCAGAGTTACCTCTGCCCAGACAATAAGTTCATTAGAGTTACCAGCCTCAGAAATTGCAGCCCAAATAAATGCTTCACAGAGTTCAAGTAACAGACACATCTCAACATCAACTGTTCAGAGGAGACTGCGTGAATCAGGCCGTCATGATCGAATTGCTGCAAATAAAACACTACTAAAGGACACCAATAAGAAGAGACTTCCTTGGGCCAAGAAACACGAGCAACGGACATTAGACCAGTGGAAATCTGTCCTTTGGTCTGATGAGTCCAAATTTGAGAGAATGCCAAGAGTTTGCAAAGCTGTCACCAAGGCAAAGGGTGGCTACTTTGAAGAATCTCAAATATAAAATATATTTTAATTTATTTAACAATTTTTGGGTTATTATATAATTCCATATGTGTTAGTTCATATTTTTGATGAGTTTTAAAGAAAATAGTTTTAAAAACAAAAAAAAACTTCAATGTGTAGGTGTCCAAACTTTTGACTTGTACTGTATATATACAGGTATATATATATACTGTATATATACACACACACAGTACAAGTATATTTATATACAGTATATATATAACACACAGTACAAGTCAAAAGTTATATATATATATGTTGGATAGAATGTCCATAGGTATATATATATATTTATATTCTACATTGTATGATTTTTGGGTACTTTAAGCCTATTATCATGTTGTTGTCATGTTGTGGTGCTGCCATGCTTTGTTGTTGTCTTAGGTCTCTCTTTATGTAGTGTTGTGTTGTCTCTCTTGTCTTGATGTGTGTTTTGTCCTATATTTTCATCGTAAAAAAAAATAATTTGTTCTTAACTGACTTGCTTAGTTAAAAATGAAGGTCAAATTAAAATAACATTTAAATGATTGATGGTTCGGCTACCTGATAGAATTCATGTGCCAAATGAAACGAAATAGCCTTTTCTTTAGAACGGTCTTTTAAATTCTTATGTCTTGTTTATTTATAACGAGAAGAAAGCAGGTAGGTCTATATCACAAATGTATAGTGTTGAACGTGTGTTTATAACATTGCGATGATATCACAGTAATTAATAAATGAAAAAAAAGATTGCACACCTTCTTCATGCCTTATATTTTGAGTTTTTCTACACTTACGCGTATTTTTTACACTTACGCGTATTAATATTCACATGGTCTATAAATTAAACCAGATGTTCACTTGACATTAGCGTCACCAATGCCCAATATCCTAAAATAGATTATATATATATATATATATATATACTGTATTACTAGAATGGATGAAATAAGAACACATTCTATTCGAACTTCCTTTGTTTCAAAGGCGCATGTTCCCGGTGCTGAAAGTGGATGTTTCTGGGCTGGATCCGCCATGTACTCGTTCCTGCTGGACTTCGTGGCTGCGGACAACCACCGGTGGTAATACGTTAACGGGGAGTGGGTTCCTGGGGGCAAGCCCGAGCCTCAAGCCCCGAGCTGCGTATACATCCACCCGGACTCGCCAAACTTTGGTGCGCGCTGGATGAAAGATCCGGTCTCATTCAGTAAAGTCAAACTCACCAACAAACTTAATGGAGGAGGCCAGGTTATGGGCGATAACAGTCTTATCAATTAAAATTAAAATATGTAGGCTATGAGTGCTATCGTTTTCCAATGATTTTGATAACAATTTAGATAGGCAAACGTCAAGTAATAGATCCTACGTGTAAACACCATCAATCACAATTTTCGATTGAAATAAAATGTATGTCGATTTTCAACTGAAACCGAAAGCCTATTATTGAACTTTTGCTTTATTTTTGGTATATATATTGTTAGATCATATTGAAGTTATTGCATAAATATGAACCACGTATCCATATTGCGGGCGTCGGAGGGCCTTAAGAGGATGATCACGAGCCACTCCTTCCCGGAGACGCGGTTCATAGCCGTCACAGCCTACCAGAACGAAGAGGTACATTGTTGCGTTACTTTAATACGTTCTGTATTTTTATAGACACTGTAGATTTAACATACATTTCTTATTTGTTCATGCGGACAATTCCACTGAGTAGGCCTAGAATTACGCACCATTATGTAGAAATATACATTTTCTATTGGTCGTTTTAGTGAGAGGAAAATGTTCAAACAATGTTGTTTATTAAGATTAGCCATTTTATAATTAATACTGTATTGTATGTCTTACCAATTTTGAATTGTATTTTCACTCCACATTTTAGATAACCGGTTTGAAAATCAAATACAACCCGTTTGCCAAGGCCTTTCTGGATGCCAAAGAAAGGCACGCCAGTTGCTTGCTCCATTTTCTCCTCTTTAAAGAACTTATTCTGTTACGTTTGATTTCGAATACAGAATATATTAGCAAACTACGTTGTGTGTTTCGTGGTAGATTGGGAACCAGTAGACATGCTCTGATTGGAATCCTCTCCACAGAACAGACCATAAAGACATAATGGATGACAGTGGCAACCAACAGTCAAGCTACTCTCAATGTAAGTCTTTATATTAAACAAATACTAGGATTGATACATATAACAGTGACTAAGTCGTTTTACTTAGATTCCTGATTTCGTTCTCACTTCTTACATTTTTACACATTAGCACATCAACTGCTGTTGTAAAAAGGTCTTTAAACCCATAGAAGATATAAACCTCTTAATGTGTCATGTCTCCATGTTTTCCTGTGTTCTCTGTGAGCCCACCATGCTGCTACAGTGAGAGGCTGGTTCATCCCAGGCCCATCTAGTAGCCCTCACACCCAGTTTGGGAGCCCCCTGTCCCTGTCCTCGTCCCACGGCTGTGACCGCTACTCCACTCTGAGAAACCATCGCTCTGCACCCTACAGCACCCCCTACACCAGTCGGACCAGCCCCCCTAGTTAGTGTCTTTCTCTTTTGTCCTCTACCCATCCACCCCATCCACTCTTCCTCCTCCTCCTCATCTTCCTCCTCCTCTTCCTCCTCCATTTCATCTTCTCCTCATCCACCTCCACTTCATCTTCCTCCTCCACCACTTCCTCCTCCACCCTCTTCATCTTAATTTTCTTCATCCACCTCCTCCTCTTCATCTTCCTCTTCCTCCTCCACCCATCCTACCGACACCCATTCCCTTCCTTTCCACCAATAACAAGAAAGTCAAACAAATGTGTCTGAGCAGGAGATGTTTTGCATTCCTCCGCTCTTTGTGAGAGGAGAACGCTCAGCGCTGTAAACAGCTGGGCTTCCAACAGGGAATGCCTGGACAGATATGTGTATATATAGTCAGTCACCCTCAACTTCGTCAGCCATTACTGTGTGTGTGCACTGTGCACGTGTGTAGGGCGCCGAAGACTTGGATGTCGATTAAGGCAGCCCCCCGCACCTCTCTGCTTCAGAGGGGTTGGGATAAATGCGGAAGACACATTTCAGTTGGACAACTGACGAGGTATCCCCCCGTTCTCTTTCCCTAGACACCCCTAGAATGAACATTTACATTTAGGAAAGTAAACCGACGCTCTTATCCATAGCGTCTTACAGTTAGTCATCTCCCGTGTTTGTTGTAGCCTTATGCTCAACAGAGAGCAAAGAGGACTAACTAACTAACTTAAATATACACTCTGTGATCTTAAAAGCACAAACAATTCGTAACATGTTGAACAAATTGGATTCTTAACATATTGTAGAAATTGCACGAAAAGGATGATGTGGATGATGTGGTACACAATTTGATTATGTAGTACACAATTTGATGACGTAGTACGCAAAAAAAAGGGGACCACCTTTGGCTCATGAGCACCACTTTCAAAACTACTAGCTGGAATTATAAAAAAATTTGAGAGTGCATCTTGAACTATTTCTTTGTTGTGTTGCAGCATGTTGTACCCTTAAGGTAAAACGAAGGAGGGTGCTCGCTTTCTCCCTTAAAAGACCTTCGCTTGAAAATGTCACGCCCTGACCAGAGTTTGCTTTGTATGTTTTATGTTTTGGTTGGTCAGGGTGTGATCTGTGTGGGCATTCTATGTTGTTTGTCTGGTTTGTCTATTTCTGTGTTTGGCCTGATATGGTTCTCAATCAGAGACAGGTGTTTTGCATTGTCTCTGATTGGGAACCATATTTAGGTAGCCTGTTTTGTATTGTGGGTTGTGGGTTATTGTCTATGTCTATACGTTGGTTGCTTGTGTCTGCACTTTCGTTATATAGCGTCACGTTCGTTTTGTTGTTTTGTAAGTTTGTTTAGTGTTTTTGTCCTCGTTAAATAAATCAAGTATGTATTCATTAAACCACGCTGCGCTTTGGTCCGATCCTTACTCCTCCTCAGACGAGGAGGATTACGACGTACGTGACAGAAAAACTAGGAAAAAAGCTGCACTAGTACTGTTTGTCCATCTTGACACACCGTAGCCAGTAGTCAGAATCAAAAAAGATAACTCAAGAACTCTGTCATTAATTTTGACGTTTTTGCAAAGATCTTAAGTCATGCAATTTTACATCTAACTAAGATGTTTGGTTTTTCTGTTTGATGTTTGGTATTGTTTGGTATTTAGATGTAGATGTTTGGTATTTCCGTCCGTCCGTCCGTTTTTTTTTGCGGGGGGCGGTGGTCATGGCCCAGCTCAATCTAACATTGATAGGTTTAGGCTACTACATGATACTCAAATTTGCTCTTATTGGCTTGTATACATGGATGGCAAGGGAAGCCAGGCTTCCCCAAAAAATGCACCTTTGGCAGTGATTACAGCCTTGAGTATTCTTGGATATGAAGCTACAGGCTTGGCACACCTGTATTTGTGGAGTTTCTCACATTCTTCTCTACAGATCCTCTCAAGCTCTGTCAGGTTGGATGGGAGCATCGCTATATTCAGGTCTCTCCAGAGATGTTCGATCGGGTTCAAGTCCGGGCTCTGGCTGGGCCACTGAAGGACATACAGAGACTTGTCCCGAAGCCGCTCCTGCGGTTTTCATCAAGGATCTCTCTGTACTTTGCTCTGTTCATCTTTCCCTAGATCCTGACTAGTCTCTCAGTCCCTGCCGCTGAAAAATATCCCAACAGCACGATGCTGCCACCCACATGCTTCAGAGTAGGGATGGTGCCAGGTTTCCTCCGGACGTGACGTTTGGCATTCAGGCCAAAGAGTTCAATCTTGGTTTCATCAGACCAGAGAATATTGTTTCTCATGGTCTGAGTCTTTAGGTGGCTTCCGTCTGGCCACTCCACAATAAAGGCCTGATTGGTGGAGTACTGCAGTGGAAGATTCTCCCATCTCCACAGTGGAACTCTGGAGCTCTGTCAGAGTGACCATCAGGTTCTTGGTCACCTCCCTGACCAAGGCCCTTCTCCCCCGATTGCTCAGTTTGGCCGTGCAGCCATCTCTAGGAAGGGTCTTGGTGGTTACAAACTAATTACATTTAAGAATGATGGAGGCTACAGTGTTCTTTGGGACCTTTAATGCTGCAGACATTTTTTGGTACCCTTCCCCAAATCTGTGCCTCGACACAATCCTGTCTTGGAGCTCTACGGACAATTCCTTCGACCTCATGGCTTGGTTTTTGCTCTATACAGACAGGTGTGTGCCTTTCCAAATCATGTCCAATCAATTGAATTTACCACAGGTGGACTCCAATCAAGTTGTAGAAACATCTCAAGGATGATCAATGGATACAGGAAGCACCTGAGCTTAATTTCGAGTCTCATAGTAAAGGGTCTGAATACTTATGTAAATAAGTTATTTATGTTTTTTTATTTTTTATAAATTTCCACAAAAATCCAAAAAACTGTTTTCTATTTGTCATTATGGGTTATTGTGTGTAGATTGATGAGGGAAAAAACTTTTCAAATCAATTTTAGAATAAGGCTGTAGTGATGGGTCGTTCGCGAACGTAGGTGTAGGTGAACGTTAGGAGCTGGCTCGCAGAGAGCCAAATCTATTTATAAAAATATACAAAAATTAAGATACGAATAATGAAAAGATTTAAATGAATAGAATTAACTAATTCAAAGAACAAAAAAAGAAATAAAATGATATAGGCCTAAATGCTCAAGCGCACACACATTCGTTCTGACTGTCTGCTCAGACTAACAGCCTCACCTGTTGTTCCTGTCAATCAGACACGCAGTGTCAACCAATGAACCAAAGATGCGCGAGGGAGGGCCGAGCCAACTCACTCACAGTCACACACTTAGCAGCCGAGGAGAGAGAAGAAGGACAGCTGTGAAAACAACAGCTGGAAAATGAGTCGGAAGCACAGTAGCATTTGGATGCATTTTAATAGTGTAAAATTTGCCAAAACAAAATCTCATATAAAGCCGGTTCTGCACACAACCTACACCGGCATATGCGAACTGTGCCCCCAACTGTGAAGCTAGCTGTAGTG
Organism: Salvelinus alpinus; assembly: GCF_045679555.1. Lineage (NCBI taxonomy): Eukaryota > Metazoa > Chordata > Actinopteri > Salmoniformes > Salmonidae > Salvelinus > Salvelinus alpinus. The sequence goes on along the minus strand of NC_092088.1, from coordinate 8,974,526 downwards.
GAGCATCGAGAAACTAGCGGGCCTGCTAGTGATAGTGGTGGAGCCAGCACCTCCACATGTGGAGATGTATCCACTCAGTCAGGTAGGCCTACTCCGCCACCGACAGCAATGCAGTCTTCTATGGACCAGCTTATGCCAAAGTTTATGTCTGTAGCAAAACAAGGCCACATTGACAGTGCATTGGCTAAAATGATTGCCACCGATTTCCAGCCATTTTCGATCGTGGAGGACAGAGGTTTTAGAAATTATAACAATAGTCTAAAACCAATGTACACAATTCCAAGCAGGAAAAACCTTTCCAAATCCCTTATTCCACAACTGTACGAGAGCACACAGGCTTCAGTGAGGGAAAGAGTCCAAAAAGCTACTGCAGTTTGCCTTACCACTGACTGCTGGACATCAAGGGTAACCACTTCTTACATGTCGGTTACATGTCACTTCATTGAAGATTTTTCGATGTCTAGCTGTCTTCTAGACTGCTTTGAGTTCAGCGACAGACACACCTCAGAGAACTTGACAAAGGAACTGTTGAGAGTGGCCAGAGAATGGCAAGTAGATGGAAAAGTGGTCTGTTGTGTTAGCGACAATGCAGCTAACATAACCAAAGACATGAACATTTTAAAATGGACCCATCATCCATGTCTTGCCCACACAATCAACCTGACTGTAAGAGATGCTCTGAAGGTGATGAAGCCCACTGTGGACAAAGTGAAAGCAGCTGTGGAATACTTCCACAGGAGCACAGTAGATGCTGAAAAACTAAAGTCTACACAACGCCAGATGGGGAAGCCTGAGCTGAGGCCTAAACAAGACTGCACTACAAGGTGGAATTCAACATTTTATATGTTGAAGCGGTCAGTGGTAAGGCAAACTGTAGTAGCTTTTTGGACTCTTTCCTCTGTTGCCCTGGCTCAGGCACCAGGGCAACAGGAAGAAGAGGGAGGGACAGCCCCAGCAGTCAGCTGGCTCAGGCACCAGGGCAACAGGAAGAAGAGGGAGGGACAGCCCCAGCAGTCAGCTGGCTCAGGCACCAGGGCAACAGGAAGAAGAGGGAGGGACAGCCCCAGCAGTCAGCTGGCTCAGGCACCAGGGCAACAGGAAGAAGAGGAAGGGACAGCCCCAGCAGTCAGCTGGCTCAGGCACCAGGGCAACAGGAAGAAGAGGGATCAGATGGAGCAGAAGCACCAGCAGTAGTGCCACAAACGTCTGCTGTTTGGATGCTGTTTGACGAGAGAGCAACTGGGGATGCAGCCCCGAAGGAATCCCTCAGCAGATGTCATAATGGAGGTCCGGTCCTATTTGGAGGAGGCCCTCCTCCAAAGACCTGCAGATCCTCTGAGCTGGTGGAAGAACAAGGCCTCTGTCTACCCACGGCTCACTAAAGTCATGACAGGGAGACTCTGCATAGTGGTCACATCCGTTCCCTCTGAGAGGGTCTTCTCAAAAACGGGACAAATAATTACTGAGAGAAGAAAACTCATCAGCCACTCGAAAGTGAGGCAGCTTGCATTTCTGAATGCAAATCTCTCATAAAAGCAAAATATGGTCAGCATTGCTGTGTGCTGCTGGTTATAACATGACAATAAAGAAGAGAGAGAAAAGAGGGACCAGTTTAATGTTTTAAGTGGGATGCTGCAGTTTTGCACATTGTTCATTATTTTTCTTTGATATGGTGCAATATTCCATTATGCCGTTCAGATTGTATTCTTTTTGAATGGTCAGATATATATGCACTTTGTTAATATATTTAAAAAGTTATACTTTAAATGCACATGTTTAATAGCATTATTTTTCATAACAAACCAATGCATTTTTAAAAAACATTGTGGTTAAGGTAGAGTATGATTTCATTTGATAAATTAATTAGAATTGTTTTAACACCAATCATAGTCAAACGATCGCAAACTGTTTGACTTGAAAAAAATACAAAACATATTTTTTTAAAGAGACGTTTGGGAGCCAAAAGAGCCGGCTCTTTTTGGTGAGCTGAGCCGAAGGAGCCGGCTCACTGAAAAGAACTGGAACGCCCATCACTACCATTTATTTATTTTATTTTATTTATCCGTTATTTTACCAGGTAAGTTGACTGAGAACACGTTCTCATTTGCAGCAACGACCTGGGGAATAGTTACAGGGGAGAGGAGGGGGATGAATGAGCCAATTGTAAACTGGGGATTATTAGGTGACCGTGATGGCACCATGCAATTATAATGGTCTATGTTAGACACGTGTGGGATAATAACTTCGAGGAGCAGTTCCTTTTTAGTGCTAATTTGCCCACCACTACAACTACAGAGGCTGTCTTTAACACAATTGATATGTACCTGGGCTCCGTGGGACTGGTCTGGGAAGGGTGTTCCCAGGCCTTCTGTAGGGATATGAGGAGCGAGCACCAGCGGGTGCTTTATCATGCAGAGGTCCGCTGGCTTTCTGGGGGTAACGTGTTGGGTCGCTTTTATGAGCTGCGAGCTGAGATTGCTGCGTTTCTTTTGGAAAACAAGTCATCTCTACCCGAACATTTCGATTGTGAGGAATGTCTCGCACGGGTTGCCTACCTGGCGGATATTTTTGCTCATCTCAATTCGCTCAATGTGCAAATGCAAGGGAGGGGGCACAATCGATTTGAACAGAGGGACCAAGTGGATGCCTTCAAGATGAAGCTTACCGTTTAGGAAAATCATGTTTCTAATGGGAGTATTGACATGTTTCCTAATGATGATTTCGAGAATCAGAATCTGATCAACAAAGCGCACGGCGACACTGAAAAACACCGTTAAACAGCATCTTGTCAAGCTGCAGGGAAAGTTTTGCCACTACTTCACCGGAGGAGAAGAGGAGACAAGACTACTGGATACGGGACCCCTTTCGAGAGGAGATGGGAAGCGTCACGTTGCCAAGCAACTGAAGAGGATCAGCTGGTGGAGCTGTCGTTTGATCGCGGACTGAGCATGCGCATCGTGGAAATGACACTGCCACAGTTCTGGTGCAGTTTAGCGGGAGAATATCCTGCTCTCTCCTGTCATGCAATCAGAATCATGCTGCCGTTCAGCACTACCTATCTGTGTGAAAGTGGCTTCTCTGCTATGGCCGTGCTGAAAACTAAAGGCAGAAACAAACTGGACAGCCAGCATGACCTCCGAGTTGACCTGTCAACCATCACCCCAGACTTCAATAAACTTATCAAACTGAAGAAACACCCCCAGCTTTCCCACTGATAGGCTACAACACACAGACAATAAATAAACAGGTTAATGAGTTCTTGTTCACTAGGTTAATTATTATTGTTAATTAATTCTGACATTCATATTACATGTTATTGAACTGGTTAAAAACGTACACATTTTTTTTTAAACTTTACGGTTGTGAAACTATTCACATGATAATTTCTGATTAAGAATTCCTAATGATTTTAAAAAGTGGCATGTGTTACTGTTCATTAACATTATTGGACTGGTTTTGAAATCATGTTCTGAGTCTGATAATGTATTACTCCGTACTCCTAATTAAAACGTCTTATTCTCTTTATAAATACATGTTTTCTCAGTTAATATGTCTGTGTAACGTCTTCCTTTAATACCATAATAGTAGACCATTGAGACAGAGTCTATTGTGCAAGTGAAGCCTGCCCAAGAAGGCAGCTGCAACACAACGTTACAAAATGTAATCATTAACAGTCCATAATATTGGGTCGTGACTCAATTGTTATTGTCTGATTTGGGTTCCCCAGTCAAAACCAGTTGAGAACCATCACCCTTCCCAAATAACCTTTGAGAACCCCTCATGTTTTTTGGTGTGTAGGGCTACTGTAGTTTTCATTGTTTTCTGAGTTAACAATGTTTCTGAATTCACGGGCAGTGCAGCATAATTATGCAAACAATTATTGATTTCAAACGATCTGTTTACAGGTCCATTAGAATGTGCAATTGTTTTTGTATTTCACAAACGGTCAGATACAGCAAATGTCACTGCAAAATTAAGCATTCTGCCAACATCTTCAAAGACAGTTGATCAAGATCGCCATTGCTATTTCCTTTAGAAAGTGTCTTGGCTTAATTCCAATACCTCCAAAGTATACAGCAACTAAGGGCGTTATTGTCACCAAAAATAACCTCCTTCTATATTATATATCTGCATTTCTAAATAATTATAAAGCATAATAATAGAGCTTTTATTTTCATTTAAAAAAAGGCAGAGGTTTCCCCTGTAGTAATAATCCATTAGGATCCTATTGAAACAAAAAGAGACAAATCTGTCAGAGTGCGAGCATTGACGCAAGCAGCTCTCTGACGTCAGTAGGCTATCTGCAGTGAAAGAGAGAAAGGGGGAGGGGCTGTGTATGGTGCAGCGGAGCGCGCGAAGCGTGTTTGCCTTCACAAAATACAGTGGACGGGCGTCACTGGCATAAATGAGACTGTATAGAGATGAAGCTGCAAACTGTCGAGGTGAGGGGAGGGAGGGAGGGAGGGAGGATGAGTTTGTGGAAAGTGTAAAGCTTCCTAGAGCTGTAAACCTCTTTGTTTTATGTAGAGACACATAAAACAAAGGCTGCGTTTACACATGCAGGCCAATTCTGATATTTTTTTTCACTAACTGGTCTTTTGACCAATCAGATCAGCTCTGAAAAGATCTACTGTGAAAATATCTGATGTGATTGGTCAAAAGACAAACTAGTGGAAATAATATCAGAGTTTTCACTGCCTTTCAGAGGGAGAAGACAAGGAACAAGCCAGGCGGTGTCTGAGAAAGGCCCGAAAAATTGCTAAAGACTCCACCATAAGACTGTTCTCCATGCTCCCGTCCGGCAGGCAGTACCGGCGCATCAAAGCTCAGACCAACAGACTCCTAAGCAGCTTCTATCGCCTGGCCATAAGACTGTTAAATGACTAACAACTCCTGCTCTCCTTCTACCACAGACTATTCACACTGACTCAATGCTCATCCACAGGTCTCTAACCCATTCAGACACAACCTGGCTTCAGAGTCTTTGTGTGTCTTTGGCTCAACAGGTGTCCTGCTCCCAAGACTTACTCCGTTTTCTCTGTTTGTGGAGACATACAGATGTTCTCATCTCTTTCTTTAAATCTCTCTCAAACACAGCTCCAGGGAGAGATTTGCATCAGGTGCCGTGTTATGACAGTGTTGAATGGATGCCTAAAATGGTGGTTTGATATGTTATATAACCCTACCTTCATTTGTGTGTGAGCACATGTGCACGTTTACCTTTTAAACAGTAGAAAGCGATATACATACACAAACAAAGTGTGTATTATAGGTGAGAGAGAAAGGGGTGGAATGTTTGGGTTGTGCACTGACTGCAATATGTCAAAGTCCATTTGGTTTGCGTAGGTTGGCGTTAGTCAGTGATGTTATCGTGATATCAATCTGAATGAATTGCAGCCTTGGCACCATTAGCAAAGGGAAGAGAAGGGGGAAAAAAACGGTTTGAGAGGGAAGCTACTGACATCATTGGGCCCTTCAGCACGAGAGAGCAACCAGTTGTAACGGCTTTCGTCGGTGGAAGGAGAGGAGGACCAATGCGCAGCGTGGTACGTATCCATATTTATTTGAATACTTTTCAATTATGAACAAAACAATAAACAGACGAAAACCAACAAAGCTACAGTCCCCGAACTAGTGAACACAGACAAAACAGGAACACACGAATAGGAACAATCACCCACAAAACACACTACAAAACAGGCTACCTAAATATGGTTCCCAATCAGAGACAATGACTAACACCTGCCTCTGATTGAGAACCATATCAGGCCAAACAAGAAACCCCACATAGAAACAGAAAACATAGACTGCCCACCCCAACTCACGCCCTGACCATACTAAAACAAAGAAAAACCAAAAGAACTATGGTCAGAACGTGATACCAGTGTTCTCCTCTCCTACTACTTTACAGAAAATGCTTAAGTAGCTTAGTGACTGTTCCCACAAGTAGACAGAAAAGACAACTCTCGACTCTTGAGTATCTAGAGTGTGAAAGATAAAGATATTTTTTTTAAGTAACGTCGTGGCATAAAGGTAAAATCTGGTCGCCGAAGAATTTGGTGCTGAACCATGCCCGTTTGGCCGATTTGTGTTTCCCTAGCAACTGGACTAAAACGTTACCCGAGATCACTGAGGTATATAGAATTGGATGTCCGATCATTGTTTTCAACGTGGTCTACTCACGTTCTCATACGCCGATTCATGGATCGTCTATATCCGTGTTGCATCCAGTTTACAGAGCCAAACTTCACATGTCCACTAGCACTAAGTGCGCAGAGGGAGCAGTGCGTGCAGCGACGACGTCATCTTCGGCTGTTAACTTCTTTGGGATAGGGGGCAGCATTTTCACGTTTGGATGAAAAGCGTGAGTAAACTGCCTGCTACTCAGGCCCAGTTGCTAATATATGCATATTATTAGTAGATTTGGATAGAAAACACTGACGTTTCTAAAACTGTTTGAATGATGTCTGTGAGTATAACAGAACTCATATGGCAGGCAAAAACCTCAGAAAAATCCAACCAGGAAGTGGGAAATCTGAGAATTGAAGTTTTTCAAGTCATCGCCTATCGAATATACAGTGTCTATGGGGTCATATTGCACTTCCTAGGTCTTCCACTAGATGCCAACAGTCTTTAGAACCTTGTTTGATGCTTCTCATGTAAAGGAGGGGGGAATGGGACCTGAATGAGTCAGAGGTCTGCCAGAGTGGCATGAGCTGACCATGCGCGTTCACGTGAGAGCGACCTGCGTTCCATTGCAATTCTAAAGACAAAGAAATTCTCCAGTTGGAACATTATTTAAGATTTATGTTAAAAACATCCTAAAGATTGATTCTATACATCGTTTGACATGTTTCTACGGACTGTAACGGAACTTTTTGACTTTTCGTCTGGACCTAGTGATCGCGCGTCATGAATTTGGATTTGTGAACTCAAGGCGCGAAACAACAAAGAGGTATTTGGACATAAATTATGGACTTTATCGAACTAAACAAACATTTATTGTGGAACTGGGATTCCTGGGAGTGCATTCTGATGAAGATCATCAAAGGTAAGTGAATATTTATAATGCTATTTCTGACTTCTGTTGATTCCGCAACATGGCGGGTATATGTTTGGCTTGTTTTGGTCTCTGAGCGCCGTACTCAGATTATTGTATGGTTTGCTTTTTCCGTAAAGCTTTTTTGAAATCTGTCAAAGCGGTTGCATTAATGATAGGGGAAAAAATCGACCTCATCAACAATTATTTGAATAATTCAATGGATGTTTTATGCACATAGGTGATGACTAAAGTGTCTGACTTCTCTATGTGGCTGTCTATGGAAACTGTCTTTCTGGGCCGGGCGTCAGTTAAACTGCAGTACTGAAGCAAGACTGTAGGAGCAGTCAAAACTGTGCTTCTAGACCCGAACCTTGGCCCCTTGCTGGAGAGGATTATCAGCTAAAACAAGTAGGGTGTTTTCAATTTCCAAACACCGATGGACTGGTGATGATGTCAGTTTGAGAAGAAAGGCACAGTATGACTGCACACTAATTTGGCGTTAGGGGGTGCTAGTGGGCGATCATGGGAGATTCTCTCTAGATGCACAGCAGCCTGGTCTCATAGACTAGACGTAACTTAGTGACCGAAAATCTGGGATGCCGAAATTTGTATGATATGTTACGTTTGGTATGGTTACATTAGACAGAAAGTTACTTAAGGCAAAAATTAATGGAGGGTGGTTGGTCGTGGTGGATAGGTCAGCGTATAACCTGAATATCTGGCAACTCAAAGGTTGCTTGTTCGAATCTCATCACGGACAACTTTAGCATTTTAGCTAATTAGCAACCGTGCAACTACTTACACGTTTTTTGCAACTTAGTATGTTAGCTAACCCTATCTCTAATCTTAATCCTTTAACCTAACTCCTAACCCTAACCTTTGCCCATAATCATAATCCCTTGCATTGCTAATGTTAGCCACCTAGTTTATATTAGCGTTAGCCACCTAGCTAACATTAGCCACAACAAATTGGAAATCGTAACATATCATACATATTGCAAATTTGAGAACATTTCGCACAAATTGCAATTCATATGAATTGTAATTCATAACATATCATACAAAATGGATAATGGACATCCTCAAATTAATACATACCATACCCAAGGTAACTTAGCATACCTTATTTGAGTGTCCTGGATTTTAGTTTACTATGTTACGTCTATCTCTGAGTCCAGGTTGCTCACAGATGTTCCTGTCATCTGCCACCCACTGCCTCTCATGAGCAGAAACAGTGATGTGAGAGCTTGCCAATTTTTAAAGGTTGAGTAACGGTTTCCCTTGGAGCAGCTCAGCGTAGGGTCGACCTCACCCGGCAGGCTCCAGTACTTAGTGTTTTGGTGTCAACACAGAAGAGTGGAGAGGAGGGAGTGAAATCTCAGTTGACTTTACAGTGTTTTTTCCCCGCTGTTCTCCAGATCTCCTCAATGTATGGAGTCCCTACTATGATAGAGGTCTAGATGTCATCCGTGCGCCAACGACGTTGAGAGTTGGATTCTATTAGCCTAATTCGCAAAGAACTCAGCTGACCATGCAAATGATTTAAAATCAAAACAACCACCAGCCAAACTTGACCTTTGACGAATGTGCTTTCAAGGACTTTGAAATACAGAGCAGCGATCTACACACAATACCCCATAATGACAAGGAGAAAACACGTTTTTAGAATTTTTGCAAATTTGAACAAAATCCAAAACAGAAATACCTTATTTACATAAGTATTCTGACCATTTGCTATGACACTCAAAATTGAGCTCAGGTGCCTCGTGTTTCCTTGAGATGTTTCTACAACTGTGATTGGAGTCCACCTGTGGTAAATTCAATTGATTGAACATTATTTGGAAAGGCACACACCTGTCTATGTAAGGTCCCGCAGTTGACAGTGCATGTCAGAGCAAAAACCAAGCCATTAGGTCAAAGGAATTTTCCGTAGAGCTCAGAGACAGGATTGTGTCGAGGCACAGATCTGGGGAAGAGTACCAACACATTTCTGCAGCATTGAAGGTCCCAAAGAATACAGTAGCCTCCATCATTCTTAAATGGAAGAAGTTTGGAACCACCAAGACTCTTCCTAGAGCTGGCCACCTGGCCAAACTGAGCAATCGGGGGAGAAGGGACTTGGTCAGGGAGGGGACCAAGAACCCAATGGTCACATGGACAGAGCTCCAGAGTTCCTCTGTGGAGATGGGGGAATCTTCCAGAAGGACAACCATCTCTGCAGCACTCCACCATTCGGGCCTTTATGGTAGAGAGCTAGACGGAAGCCACTCCTCAGTAATAGGCACATAACAGCCCACTTGCAGTTTGCCAAAAGTCACCTAAAGACTCAGACCATGATAAACAAGATTCTCTGTTCTGATGAAACCAAGATTGAACTTTCTGGCCTGAATGCCAAGCGTCACGTCTGTCGGAAACTTGGCACCATCCCTACAGTGAAGCATGGTGGTGGCAGCATCGCACTGTGGGAATGTTTTTAGTCAGGATCGAGGCAAAGATGAACAGAGCAAAGTACAGAGAGATCCTTGATGAAAACCTCTCCAGAGCGCTCAGGACCTCAGCCTGGGGGCGAAGGTTCACCTTCCAACAGGACAACGACCCTAAGCACACAGCCAAGACAATGCAGGAGTGGCTTCGGGACAAGTCTCTGAATGTCCTTGAGTGGCCCAGCCAGAGCCCGGACTTGAACCCAATCGAACATCTCTGGAGAGACCTGAAAATAACTGTGCAGAAACACTCCCCATCCTGACAGAGCTTGAGAGCATCTGCAGAGAAGAATGGAAGCAACTCTCCAAATTCAGGTGTGCCAAGCTCATAGGGACAAACCCAAGAAGACTCAAGGCTGAAATCGCTGCCCAAGGTGCTTCAACAAAGTACTGAGTAAAGGGTCTGAATACTTATGTAAATGTAATATTTCAGTTTTATTGGTTTTATACATTAGTAAAAAATTCTTAAAACCTGTTTTTGCATTGTCATTATGGGGTATTGTGTGTAGATTAATGAGGGGGAAAAAACGATTTAATCACATTTTTGAATAAGGCTTTAACCTAACAAAATCTGGAAATAGTCAATGGGGTCTGAATACTTTCCGAAGCCACTGTACATGGTGGCACGGAACAGTAGCCAGTTGCCTCTCGTGCGTAATTTCCAACCGAACAAGGCTCAGTCCTATAATCCTGGACTCACTTGATCAGCAAATCGCCTCCGTATCAATATTTGTAACTTGTCAGGAGGTTGACTAAGCCTATCTCTCTCTAACCCTAGAAAACACATATTGTCCGATCACAGCTAGCATCAGTATTAGCCTACATTTGGACAATCTCTCCATTCTTCTTTGTATCTCCTGTGTCCGGGGCATCCATCCACACACACACACCTGCCGCAACTTTCTCTACTCGCAATGGTTTGGAGACACGCACCGGAGGGGAGGACACAGAACGAAAACAGAGATCTGTTTGAACGGAACTGAAGACTGTTCTGATTGTTCGGAATTCTAAACTCGCCATTCCCTGATTGTTTGGAATTCTAAACTCGCCATTCCCTGATTGTTCGGAATTCTAAACTCGCCATTCCCTGATTGTTCGGAATTCTAAACTCGCCATTCCCTGATTGTTCGGAATTCTAAACTCGCCATTCCCTGATTGTTCGGAATTCTAAACTCGCCATTCCCTGATTGTTCGGAATTCTAAACTCGCCATTCCCTGATTGTTCGGAATTCTAAACTCGCCATTCCCTGATTGTTCGGAATTCTAAACTCGCCATTCCCTGATTGTTCGGAATTCTAATCTCGCCATTCTGATTGTTCGGAATTCTAAACTCGCCATTCCCTGATTGTTCGGAATTCTAAACTCGCCATTCCCTGATTGTTCGGAATTCTAAACTCGCCATTCCCTGATTGTTCGGATTTCTAAACTCGCCATTCCCTGTCAGGTGAGAGTGTATCCACTGTCTCTCTCTCTCTCTCACTCACTCCCCCCCCCCCCCCCCATGGCTGTCACATAATAAAACCACGAAGGAGGAGGCTTTGTTTTAAAACAAGGGAGCAGCAAATGTCGAAGAAACGTAAAAATCCTGATGACAAAGAGGGAATCGAAGATGTCAAAAAAGACTTCCCCTGTGCGGGCTGTAGCAGTGATCAAGGTATGTGAGCGTTGTCTTGTTCAGTGGTACGTGATGGTCGTGATAGTTTGAATATAATGGTGTGTGGGGCATATATTTGACTGGTGCACCGGGGCCCTACGTTTGTGACACATCTAGGTTAATTTGTGTCAACAGAGTAGCTGGCAGGCTTCTGGTTTGCCACAATAACGAATAGATAATTTAGTCTCAGTACCAGTCCCTTTATGACATGGAGTACAGGCGTGGATTAGCTAAGGAGACTGGTACCCAGGGCATAGATCATTCACAAGGAATGCACATAGCAATGATAAAGAACACAACGTTATTTGCTATAGTAATGCTGCCCGTGCCAATGTGGGCATCTCTCGCTCTCAGTTCAATTCAAAGGGCTTTATTGACATTGGAAACATGTTCACATTGCTAAAGCAAGTGGAATATATAATAAACAAAAGTGAAATAAACAATCAGAAATGAACAGTAAACATTACACTCACAAACATTTTTTTAAAGAATAGAGATATTTCAAATGTTATATTATTGGCTATGTACGGTGTTGTAACAATGTGCAAATAGTTGAAGTATGAAAGGGAAAATAAATTAACAGATTAATATAGTTTGTATTTACAATGTTGTTTGTGCTTCACTGGTTGCTCTTTTCTTGTGGCAACAAGTCTCTCTCTCTCTCTCTCTCTCTCTCTCTCTCTCTCTCTCTCTCTCTCTCTCTCTCTCTCTGTCTCTCTCTCTCTCTCTCTCTGCCCCCTTTCTCTCTTCTCTCTCTCTCTCTCTCTGCCCCCTTTCTCTCTCTCTCTCTCTCTTTCTCTCTCTCTCTCTCTCTCTCTGTCTCTCTCTCTGTCTCTCTCTCTCTCTCTCTCTCTGCCCCCTTTCTCTCTTCTCTCTCTCTCTCTCTCTCTGCCCCCTTTCTCTCTCTCTGTCTCCCTCTCTCTCTCTCTCTGTATCTCTCTCTCTCTGTATCTCTCTCTCTGTCTCTCTCTCTCTCTCTGTCTCTCTCTCTCTCTCTCCCTCTGTCTCTCTCTCTCTCTCTCCCTCTCTCTCTCTCTCTCTCTCTCTCTCTCTCTCTCTGCCCCCTTTCTCTTGTATGAAACTTTGCTGAGATGATAGCTTTTAGAACCCAGTGCCAGGTGTCTTTTCACATCTGTTGTGACATTACATCACCTTTGGGAAACTTAATAACAAAAAAAAAACGTTCATTTATTTTCATTAGTTGAACTTGACTGACTGGGTTGGCATGAACATGCTCCACTCTCCTCCACCCATCTGCCCTCTAGGCTGGCCCCTACAGCTCCTGTGGAGTTGTTTACACTTCATTATGGCACACCGTAGCAAAACGTTTTGCAATAGAAAACGAAAACAAGTAGTCTCTCCCTGTCCTTTTTCTTCCGTTTGTTGCCAAATGGATAGGGCCTATGGCATATGACAAGGCAGCAGAGCAGAGTGTTTGGCTATGTGTTTTGGGTCCGGGCCCAAAACAGTTTCCATTTTTGGCTAAGAGAATGGAGGATAGGAAGGGGAACCGAGGGGAACCAGGTTCTTCCTTCCCCCACACAGCAGAGGCATCTGGGAACACTCTCTTGCCCAATCCTAAACCATCCCCTAAACCCTATGCCCTATGCATGAACTGTAGAGATCTGAGAGGATTTTATTGGTATAAGCAAGATGGTGAACCGTTCCCCTAGCCTATCAGAGGGCAAGGTGGAGCTATTCCCAAATTGCTTACACCTATCGAATCATCTTACACAAGTGCATAGGGTGCAGGGTTTAGGGCATAGGGGTCCATTTGGGATTGGGCCTTAGTCTTCAGCTCTAGATCCTCCCACCATCATAATTTACCATCTACTCCCAACCAGCCCCTCCCACCATAACATACCATCTACTACCAACCAGCCCCTCCCACCATAACAAACCATCTACTACCAACTAGCCCCTCCCACCATAACAAACCATCTAGCTCCTCCCACCATAACAAACCATCTACTACCAACCAGCCCCTCCCACCATAACAAACCATCTACTACCAACCAGCCCCTCCCACCATATCATACCATCTACTACCAACCAGCCCCTCCCACCATAACAAACCATTTACTACCAACCAGCCCCTCCCACCATAACAAACATCTACTACCAACCAGCCCCTCCCACCACCACGTCTGACTAGCCCAATTTGAATGATATACTGTTTTCTCGAGAACAGGCCCAGATCCCCGTGATTTGCGTGAAGTGGAGGCGGAGAAAAAGGGGCCGGAGGGATGGCTGCCTTCTGAAAATTCATAGGCGATCAAATAAACCCCCACTTCCATCCATTCTATTAGCAAACGTGCAATCTTTGGAGAATAAAATAGATGACCTATGCGGAATATTAAACTACCAACGGGACATTCAAAACTGTAATATCTTATGCTTCACCGAGTCGTGGCTGAACAACGACACTATCAACATGCAGCTGGCTGGTTATACGCTGTACCGGCAGGATAGAACAACGGCGTCTGGTAAGACAAGTGGCGGCGGACTATGTCTTTTTGTAAACAACAGCTGGTGCACGATATCTAAGGAAGTCTTGAGCTATTGCTCGCCTGAGGAAGAGTATCTCATGATAAGCTGTAGATCTGTCACATTCTGACCTTTATTTTCCTCTGTTTTGTCTTTGTTTTAGTGTGGTCAGGGCGTGAGTTGGGTGGGTTATCTATATGTTGTGTTTCTATGTTGGGTTTGTTGTTTAGCCTAATATGGTCCTCAATCAGAGGCAGGTGTTTGTCATTGTCTCTGATTGGGAACCATATTTAGGTAGCCTGTTTTGTGTTGGGTTTTGTGGGTGGTTGTCTTCTGTCTTTGTGTTCATTGCACCAGATAGGACTGTTTCGGTTTCACTTTTGTTATTTTTTTGTATTGTGTCTTGTTCAGTTGTTTATTATTAAAACATGGACACTAACTACGCTGCGTCTTGGTCCGATCCCTGCTACACAGGCAGACGAAGAATCTAATACCAACTAGCCCCTCCCACCACAACAATGAATCTACTACCAACTAGCTCCTCCCACCACAACAATGAATCTACTACCAACTAGCCCCTCCCACCACAACAATGAATCTACTACCAACTAGCCCCTCCCACCACAACAATGAATCTACTACCAACTAGCCCCTCCCACCATAACAATGAATCTACTACCAACTAGCCCCTCCCACCACAACAATGAATCTACTACCAACTAGCCCCTCCCACCACAACAATGAATCTACTACCAACTAGCCCCTCCCACCACAACAATGAATCTACTACCAACTAGCCCCTCCCACCACAACAATGAATCTAATACCAACTAGCCCCTCCCACCACAACAATGAATCTACTACCAACTAGCCCCTCCCACCACAACAATGAATCTACTACCAACTAGCCCCTCCCACCACAACATTGAATCTACTACCAACGAACCCCTCCCACCACAACAATGAATCTACTACCAACTAGCTCCTCCCACCACAACAATGAATCTACAACCAACTAGCTCCTCCCACCACAACAATGAATCTACTACCAACTAGCCCCTCCCACCACAACAATAAATCTACTACCAACTAGCCCCTCCCACCACAACAATGAATCTAATACCAACTAGCCCCTCCCACCACAACAATGAATCTACTACCAACTAGCCCCTCCCACCACAACAATGAATCTAATACCAACTAGCCCCTCCCACCACAAATGAATCTACTACCAACTAGCCCCTCCCACCACAACAATGAATCTACTACCAACTAGCCCCTCCCACCACAACAATGAATCTCATACCAACTAGCCCCTCCCACCTAAACAAACAATCTACTACCAACTATCCCCTCCCACCACAACAATGAATCTAATACCAACAAGCCCCACCCACCACAACAATGAATCTAATACCAACTAGCCCCTCCCACCACAACAATGAATCTACTACCAACTAGCCCCTCCCACCACAACAATGAATCTAATACCAACTAGCCCCTCCCACCACAACAATGAATCTAATACCAACTAGCCCCTCCCACCACAACAATGAATCTAATACCAACTAGCTCCTCCCACCACAACAATGAATCTAATACCAACTAGCCCCTCCCACCACAACAATGAATCTAATACCAACTAGCTCCTCCCACCACAACAATGAATCTACTACCAACTAGCCCCTCCCACCACAACAATGAATCTAATACCAACTAGCTCCTCCCACCACAACAATGAATCTACTACCAACTAGCCCCTCCCACCACAACAATGAATCTACTACCAACTAGCCCCTCCCACCATAACAATGAATCTACTACCAACTAACCCCTCCCACCACAACAATGAATCTACTACCAACTAGCCCCTCCCACCACAACAATGAATCTACTACCAACTAGCCCCTCCCACCATAACAATGAATCTACTACCAACTAGCCCCTCCCACCACAACAATGAATCTACTACCAACTAGCCCCTCCCACCACAACAATGAATCTACTACCAACTAGCCCCTCCCACCACAACAATGAATCTAATACCAACTAGCCCCTCCCACCACAACAATGAATCTACTACCAACTAGCCCCTCCCACCACAACAATGAATCTACTACCAACTAGCCCCTCCCACCACAACAATGAATCTAATACCAACTAGCCCCTCCCACCACAACAATGAATCTAATACCAACTAGCCCCTCCCACCACAACAATGAATCTACTACCAACTAGCCCCTCCCACCACAACAATGAATCTAATACCAACTAGCCCCTCCCACCACAACAATGAATCTACTACCAACTAGCCTCTCCCACCACAACAATGAATCTACTACCAACTAGCCCCTCCCACCACAACAATGAATCTACTACCAACTAGCCCCTCCCACCACAACAATGAATCTACTACCAACTAGCCCCTCCCACCACAACAATGAATCTAATACCAACTAGCCCCTCCCACCACAACAATGAATCTACTACCAACTAGCCCCTCCCACCACAACAATGAATCTACTACCAACTAGCCCCTCCCACCACAACAATGAATCTACTACCAACTAGCCCCTCCCACCACAACAATGAATCTACTACCAACTAGCCCCTCCCACCACAACAATGAATCTACTACCAACTAGCCCCTCCCACCACAACAATGAATCTACTACCAACTAGCCCCTCCCACCACAACAATGAATCTACTACCAACTAGCCCCTCCCACCATAACAATGAATCTAATACCAACTAGCCCCTCCCACCACAACAATGAATCTACTATCAACTAGCCCCTCCCACCACAACAATGATTTTTTATTTATTTTTTATTTTACATACTGAGACAAGGATATCCCTACCGGCCAAACCCTCCCTAACCCGGACGACGCTATGCCAATTGTGCGTCGCCCCACGGACCACGGACCATGACCACAATACCAATGCAATGTCATCACTGTTCAGACAGACCCAGGCCTCAGCCTCGCAGAATATAATATATGGAGTTATTATAGACTAGAAGATAATAGAATATGTCTGCCGGAACACTTACTAACACAGTTAGTAAAGTCAAACTATATTGTCAGTTAGTAAAGTCAAACTATATTGTCAGTTAGTAAAGTCAAACTATATTGTCAGTTAGTAAAGTCAGACTATATTGTCAGTTAGTAAAGTCAGACTATATTGTCAGTTAGTAAAGTCAAACTATATTGTCAGTTAGTAAAGTCAAACTATATTGTCAGTTAGTAAAGTCAAACTATATTGTCAGTTAGTAAAGTCAAACTATATTGTCAGTTAGTAAAGTCAGACTATATTGTCAGTTAGTAAAGTCAGACTATATTGTCAGTTAGTAAAGTCAAACTATATTGTCAGTTAGTAAAGTCAAACTATATTGTCAGTTAGTAAAGTCAGACTATATTGTCAGTTAGTAAAGTCAGACTATATTGTCAGTTAGTAAAGTCAGACTGTATTGTCAGTTAGTAAAGTCAGACTATATTGTCAGTTAGTAAAGTCAAACTATATTGTCAGTTAGTAAAGTCAAACTATATTGTCAGTTAGTAAAGTCAGACTATATTGTCAGTTAGTAAAGTCAAACTATATTGTCAGTTAGTAAAGTCAGACTATATTGTCAGTTAGTAAAGTCAAACTATATTGTCAGTTAGTAAAGTCAGACTATATTGTCAGTTAGTAAAGTCAGACTATATTGTCAGTTAGTAAAGTCAAACTATATTGTCAGTTAGTAAAGTCAAACTATATTGTCAGTTAGTAAAGTCAGACTATATTGTCTGTTAGTAAAGTCAAACTATATTGTCGGTTGGTAAAGTCAAACTATATTGTCAGTTAGTAAAGTCAAACTATATTGTCTGTTAGTAAAGTCAAACTATATTGTCTGTTAGTAAAGTCAGACTATATTGTCAGTTAGTAAAGTCAAACTATATTGTCAGTTAGTAAAGTCAAACTATATTGTCAGTTAGTAAAGTCAAACTATATTGTCAGTTAGTAGTCATTTAGGGCATGGGTTCAGAGCACCAATCTGGCAAAAGGTTTCACTCATATTTAAAGTTTTTAATATGATCTGTTTTCATGTCAGTCGATCCCTGTCAGAAGTGGATGGAAAGGACACCTGCTCTGTAGTAATGCCTAGAACGATTACTTTTAAAGCAGCTTATAAAATGGGTCACACAGCATTCCCCAAACATACAGTATGCACTCTTAAATAAGGACACTGGAGGGAAAGTGTGTGTGTGTGTGTGTGTGTGTGTGTGTGTGTGTGTGTGTGTGTGTGTGTGTGTGTGTGTGTGTGTGTGTGTGTGTGTGTGTGTGTGTGTGTGTGTGTGTGTGTGTGTGTGTGTGTGTGTGTGTACACTCCAGTATGATAGTTGACATAACATGGCATGTATCCTAAACACATACCTTATCCAATACAGTATGAACAGTTCCCATATGACACACAACAAGATCCAGAAGACATATTGCAAATGGCCTTGCTACTGTCACTGTAGCTAATGGCCTTGCTACTGTCACTGTAGCTAATGGCCTTGCTAATGTCGCTGTCGCTGTAGTTTCTTGTGATGGTGGTTGCCATCATCGCCTCTCATTATTCTCTGGCTTGTAGCTGCGCCCTTTGTTGTCCTCTCGAAATCCATGGCCATGGCAAGCACAGGAGAGATGAGGAGAGGTAGAGGGAGTAGAGGAGAGGAGATCAGAGGAAAATACAGGTTGAGGAGAGAGGAGAGGAAAGGAGAGGTTAGGAGAGAAGAGGGGAGGAGGAGAGGACAGAGTAGGAGAAGAGATAAGAAAAGGGGATAAGGAAGTGGCAAGAAGAGAGAAAAGGAGGAAGGAGGAAGAGGAGAGAAGAGAGAAGAGGAAGGGAGGAGGAAGAGGAGAGAGGATAGGAGAGAAGACAGGAGGAGAGAAGAGAGGAGAGGAAGGGAGGAGGAAGAGGAGAGCAGAGATGTATAGAGATGGGGGGCCCTCTCATAACAGTAGACAGCATTACTAGGTACTGCTCATGGCCCTCTCATAACAGTAGACCTCATTACTAGGTACTGCTCATGGCCCTCTCATAACAGTAGACAGTATTACTAGATACTGCTCATGGCCCTCTCATAACAGTAGACCTCATTACTAGGTACTGCTCATGGCCCTCTCATAACAGTAGACAGCATTACTAGATACTGCTCATGGCCCTCTCATAACAGTAGACCTCATTACTAGATACTGCTCATGGCCCTCTCATAACAGTAGACCTCATTACTAGGTACTGCTCATGGCCCTCTCATAACAGTAGACAGCATTACTAGGTACTGCTCATGGCCCTCTCATAACAGTAGACCTCATTACTAGATATTGCTCATGGCCCTCTCATAACAGTAGACAACATTACTAGGTACTGCTCATGGCCCTATCATAACAGTAGACAGCATTACTAGATACTGCTCATGGCCCTCTCATAACAGTAGACAACATTACTAGATACTGCTCATTGCCCTCTCATAACAGTAGACAGCATTACTAGATACTGCTCATGGCCCTCTCATAACAGTAGACAACATTACTAGATACTGCTCATGGCCCTCTCATAACAGTAGACAGCATTACTAGATACTGCTCATGGCCCTCTCATAACAGTAGACAGCATTACTAGATACTGCTCATGGCCCTCTCATAACAGTAGACAGCATTACTAGATACTGCTCATGGCCCTCTCATAACAGTAGACAACATTACTAGATACTGCTCATGGTCCTCTCATGAGAATTGTTTTATTCGTTAATGCAATCGTCCTATTATATCTAACAGGTTTTAGACAAAATATAATGTGTGATGCTGTGAATCCTTCATAGATACGTCGTAGTAAATCTGACATACATCCAGTTAGTCTCTAGTGTCAACAGCTGTTTGTAATGTAAAGTAATGATCAAAATGATTACTGTAAAGTAATGATCAAAATTATTACTGTAAAGTAATGATCAAAAAGATTACTGTAAAGTAATGATCAAAATGATTACTGTAAAGTAATGATCAAAAAGATTACTGTAAAGTAATGATCAAAATGCTTAATGTAAAGTAATGATCAAAATGATTACTGTAAAGTAATGATCAAAATGATTACTGTAAAGTAATTATCAAAATGCTTAATGTAAAGTAATGATCAAAATGATTACTGTAAAGTAATGATCAAAATGATTGCTGTAAAGTAATGATCAAAATGATTACTGTAAAATAATGATCAAAATGCTTGCTGTAAAGTAATGATCAAAATGCTTGCTGTAAAGTAATGATCAAAATGATTACTGTAAAGTAATGATCAAAATGCTTGCTGTAAAGTAATTATCAAAATGCTTAATGTAAAGTAATGATCAAAATGCTTAATGTAAAGTAATGATAAAAATGCTTAATGTAAAGTAATGATCAAAATGATTAATGTAAAATAATGATCCTAATAAAATAAAATAAAATCTAAATCTAAATGCTCCCTAAAATGAAATTTTTTAAATGAGAAAAATTACAATCAGTAGCTGTAGCAGTCAGTCATTAGTCCTCCTGCTGTATTATAGAGCACCTTTACAAACACCAATATACGTTAATACTTTTCACAACACAACACATGCCAGATTATTAAATATTTATATAATCCTATTCACAACACAACACATGCCAGATTATTAAATATTTATATAATTCCTATTCACAACACATGCCAGATTATTAACTATTTATATAATCCTATTCACAACCCAACACATGCCAGATTATTCAATATTTATATAATCCTATTCACAAATGCCAGATTAAAGTGTAGAGTAGGCTCTGCTAAAAGTACACACATATGTTATCACCAGAAAAACACATTAAAATCATAGTAAACCTAGTATACACACACACACACACACACACACACACACACACACACACACACACACACACACACACACACAGTGCAGCACTGGTTGTCTGAATTTAAATTAATCCCTGAAATATTCTCTTGTTTTCTACAACAGTACCACCTAGTGGTCTAGTTCTGACTAGCCATGGAAAAGGTTTGAGAGTTTAGCCTACATTTACCTTCTTTCCTCGATTCCTTGCGTCCTCTCTCCTTGCTTCCTTCTCAAAGCATATTGAACTTAAAGATCCAATGTCCCTTACCTCAGACTTTTTCCTCCAATGCATTTTGAGAAGCAGGTGAGGACAGAGGACGCAAGGAATCGAGGAAAGAGGAATTGAGAAGGAGCCCCTCAGACTCTCTTGAGAACACTAGATGGAACCACAGTGTCAGGAAAGAGAGCCATTTGGGACTAATGCTCGTCAGAGTCGATGGGTTTGGTAACAGGAAGAAGAACTCTGTAGAGTCGATGGGTTTGGTAACAGGAAGAAGAACTCTGTAGAGTCGATGGGTTTGGTAACAGGAAGAAGAACTCTGTAGAGTCGATGGGTTCGGTAACAGGAAGAAGAACTCTGTAGAGTCGATGGGTTTGGTAACAGGAAGAAGAACTCTGTAGAGTCGATGGGTTTGGTAACAGGAAGAAGAACTCTGTAGAGTCGATGGGTTTGGTAACAGGAAGAAGAACTCTGTAAAGTCGTTGGGTTCGGTAACAGGGAGAAGAACTCTGTAGAGTCGATGGGTTTGGTAACAGGAAGAAGAACTCTGTAGAGTCGATGGGTTCGGTAACAGGAAGAAGAACTCTGTAGAGTCGATGGGTTTGGTAACAGGAAGAAGAACTCTGTAGAGTCGATGGGTTCGGTAACAGGAAGAAGAACTCTGTAGAGTCGATGGGTTTGGTAACAGGAAGAAGAACTTTGTAGAGTCGATGGGTTTGGTAACAGGAAGAAGAACTCTGTAAAGTCGATGGGTTTGGTAACAGGAAGAAGAACTCTGTAGAGTCGATGGGTTCGGTAACAGGAAGAAGAACTCTGTAGAGTTGATGGGTTTGGTAACAGGAAGAAGAACTCTGTAGAGTCGATGGGTTTGGTAACAGGAAGAAGAACTCTGTAGAGTCGATGGGTTTGGTAACAGGAAGAAGAACTCTGTAGAGTCGATGGGTTCGGTAACAGGAAGAAGAACTCTGTAGAGTCGATGGGTTTGGTAACAGGAAGAAGAACTCTGTAGAGTCGATGGGTTCGGTAACAGGAAGAAGAACTCTGTAGAGTCGATGGGTTCGGTAACAGGAAGAAGAACTCTGTAGAGTCGATGGGTTCGGTAACAGGAAGAAGAACTCTGTAGAGTCGATGGGTTCGGTAACAGGAAGAAGAACTCTGTAGAGTCGATGGGTTTGGTAACAGGAAGAAGAACTCTGTAGAGTCGATGGGTTTGGTAACAGGAAGAAGAACTCTGTAGAGTCGATGGGTTTGGTAACAGGAAGAAGAACTCTGTAGAGTCGATGGGTTTGGTAACAGGAAGAAGAACTCTGTAGAGTCGATGGGTTTGGTAACAGGAAGAAGAACTCTGTAGAGTCGATGGGTTTGGTAACAGGAAGAAGAACTCTGTAGAGTCGATGGGTTCGGTAACAGGAAGAAGAACTCTGTAGAGTCGATGGGTTTGGTAACAGGGAGAAGAACTCTGTAGAGTCGATGGGTTTGGTAACAGGAAGAAGAACTCTGTAGAGTCGATGGGTTTGGTAACAGGAAGAAGAACTCTGTAGAGTCGATGGGTTTGGTAACAGGAAGAAGAACTCTGTAGAGTCGATGGGTTCGGTAACAGGAAGAAGAACTCTGTAGAGTCGATGGGTTTGGTAACAGGAAGAAGAACTCTGTAGAGTCGATGGGTTTGGTAACAGGAAGAAGAACTCTGTAAAGTCGTTGGGTTCGGTAACAGGGAGAAGAACTCTGTAGAGTCGATGGGTTTGGTAACAGGAAGAAGAACTCTGTAGAGTCGATGGGTTCGGTAACAGGAAGAAGAACTCTGTAGAGTCGATGGGTTTGGTAACAGGAAGAAGAACTCTGTAGAGTCGATGGGTTTGGTAACAGGAAGAAGAACTCTGTAGAGTCGTTGGGTTTGGTAACAGGAAGAAGATGAAAGAAATAGCATGATGCAAAACAAGTAGGCTTTAATGGAAAGCACATTTTAATAGGGTGTATATGAACACATTTACATTTAATTTGTCATGTTTGAATGGATTTGCAAAAAT
Organism: Salvelinus alpinus; assembly: GCF_045679555.1. Classification (NCBI taxonomy): domain Eukaryota; kingdom Metazoa; phylum Chordata; class Actinopteri; order Salmoniformes; family Salmonidae; genus Salvelinus; species Salvelinus alpinus. Next base: position 8,951,731 of record NC_092088.1, on the reverse strand, counting down.
GATTTTTCTGTTTTTCTGGGGAGTGTGTGTGTGTGTGTGTGTGTGTGTGTGTGTGTGTGTGTGTGTGTGTGTGTGTGTGTGTGTGTGTGTGTGTGTGTGTGTGTGTGTGTGTGTGTGTGTGTGTGTGTGTGTGTGTGTAAACAGGTAGATTGTACGTCTGGTGGAAGAGCAGAGCTGTCTTGGAATATCCTGTTCTTCTAGAAAAGTTTGTGGTCATACGCACATCCTTAACGTCGGTGCCGGACTAATAAAAAATACCAGTAAAGAACAGGAACACTGTTTATGCTCTCAATTCACTGCTTTATTGACAACGTTTTGATCCGAAACGGATCTATGTCAGGTCAAACAGACTGAGTGCTCACATCCCAAAATAAACACATGTCACATGACCATTACGCACATGGCACGTGGTGTATGTGGAAACAATTCACTTCAATTCACTTTTGTGCCCCCATTACAATATTACAATAACATAATAATAATAATAATAATAATAATATTACAATAACAAGGGAGGTTAGCATTTTATATCATAACCCCCAAGACATGCTAACCTCTCACCATTACAATAACAAGGGAGGTTAGCATTTTATATCATAACCCCCAAGACATGCTAACCTCTCACCATTACAATAACAAGGGAGGTTAGCATTTTATATCATAACCCCCAAGACATGCTAACCTCTCACCATTACAATAACAAGGGAGGTTAGCATTTTATATCATACCCCCAAGACATGCTAACCTCTCACCATTACAATAACAAGGGAGGTTAGCATTTTATATCATAACCCCCAAGACATGCTAACCTATCACCATTACAATAACAGGGGATGTTAGCATTTTATATCATACCCCCAAGACATGCTAACCTCTCACCATTACAATAACAAGGAAGGTTAGCATTTTATATCATACCCCCAAGACATGCTAACCTCTCACCATTACAATAACAGGGGATGTTAGCATTTTATATCATACCCCCAAGACATGCTAACCTCTCACCATTACAATAACAAGGAAGGTTAGCATTTTATATCATACCCCCAAGACATGCTAACCTCTCACCATTACAATAACAGGGGAGGGTAGCCTTTTATATCATACCCCCAAGACATGCTAACCTCTCACCATTACAATAACAAGGAAGGTTAGCATTTTATATCATACCCCCAAGACATGCTAACCTATCACCATTACAATAACAGGGGATGTTAGCATTTTATATCATACCCCCAAGACATGCTAACCTATCACCATTACAATAACAGGGGATGTTAGCATTTTATATCATACCCCCAAGACATGCTAACCTCTCACCATTACAATAACAGGGGAGGGTAGCCTTTTATATCATACCCCCAAGACATGCTAACCTCTCACCATTACAATAACAAGGGAGCACCGGCCGAACAAGGAGAGGGACCGACTTCGGCGGAAGTCGTGACAAGTACACCATATAACATTATTACACCACTACATATCTACAAACCAAAATGCATATTGGGCACAAAATAATCTGTAACACAACCAAAACAAACAGCAAATGCGTCCAAAACATTTGTAGAGTCACAAGCTTGATGTAATCATTGCGTGTTATGAATATGGGACCAAATACTAAACTTTTGAATACTTTAATACACATACAGTATCAGTGAATTTGTCCCAATACCTTTGGTCCCCTAAAATGGGGGGACGATGTACAAGGAGTGCTGTAATTTCAAAACAGTTCCCCTGATATGGATGAAAACACCCTCAAATTAAAGCTGTCAGTCTGCACTTTGATCTCATAGTCATTGTATAATTTAAAATCCAAAGTGCTGGAGTACAGAGCCAAAACAACAAAAAATGTGTCATTGTCGCAATACTTTTGGAGCTCAATGTATGTACATTACGCACATACAGTATGTACAAAATTACGTAACTGTCCTGTTCTTTTCTCTATAGTATTGACTGGCCACACACACACACACACACACACACACACACACACACACACACACACACACACACACACACACACACACACACACACACACACACACACACACACACACACACACACACACACACACACACACACACACACCTCAGACAGGCCACAGATGAAAACCTAATTCTGTATACTCGTTCTTTCCCTTCCTACTAATTCATTCTCCACCTCCCTCCCGCTGCCTCGCTCCGGCCCTCTTTTCTTAACGAGCAATATCGTTAAGCAGAGGACCTCTGTCGACAGAGATCAGAGCACCTCTCTCTCCCTCCCTTGTTCTCCCTCTTGTTGTTTCTTGGAATAAGGGTGGTCATTCAGGCTTTTGGCCTCGAGAGAGAGAGATCGAGAGAGAGATAGAGTGCAACTAATTGGTCTTTTGACCAATCAGATCAGATCTTTTGCCACTAATTGTGCAAAAGATCAGAATTGGGCTGCCTGTGTAAATGCAGCCAAGGTGAAAGCACAGTAGAGAGAAAATGAATACAGATACCGGGGGAGAGGAGGGAATAGAGAGGGAAAATAATAATGGACGGACAAGTGACTGAGATTACTGCCCTGGTTGCAGGGGGGACATAATTACATGATAGGCAGGTTGTATGAGGAGAGGGGGCGGTATTTAGTGATGCACCAATGAGAGATTGGTCGTTTTTTAAATGTATTTTGGTACATATTCCCATTCTAAATCGACTAATATGGTACAGTAGATTAATGACATTAAATATTTTTGACCATTACGATAACATTGTGCAACCAGTACAATGGTGGCACAATGTAGTAACACCAATAACACCAATGATGGTAACACCAATGATGGTAACACCAATGATGGTAACACCAATGATGGTAACACCAATGAGAGATTTTAGGTAATTCAGGATAGAGGCCACAGATGCTCATATCGAAGGACATTAACCCTTTAAAAATAATGTTTTCAAGTGATATGATTAATCGTTTTGCTCACAATGTGATTTAATTTCCCTTCGTTTAAATTGTGTGTGTGTGTCTGTGTGTGTGTGTGTGTGTGTGTGACGGGACTAGCTTGCAGTATTACAGTAGGTATGTCTGAGTTAATGTGTTAATTAACAGGCCTGTCATGTACAAACACTAACTAATGAGGAATAGTGCTTCGTAACAGTGAACACAGTGAACATTGTACTCAGAGAGTTGTTCAGTTAACACCCAGGACTGAATGTCCTGCCCTGTGGCACTGGCTGGGCTGGAGGCAGCCCTGGGTTTAAACACTATTCGAAAAACAAATTTTAAAAAACTTGATCTGTTCTTGTTTGAGCTTGCCTGGTGCAATGGAAGCAATAGGATAGTCGCAAAAGAGCAAACCACGCCCACTTGGAAATCCAGGCAGGCTAGAGCAAACGCAAAGATTTCAAATAGTGTTTGGACCCAGTTCTGCTGCTCGCCCTGGAGTTGTCCTGCAGGGCCTTTAAATCACTTAGATACATCCATGGCAGGGCAATCAGCACATACAGGACTGGGTGGTGTCGTACAGGGCTGAGTGGTGTCGTACAGGACTGGGTGGTGTCAGACAGGACTGGGTGGTGTCGTACAGGACTGGGTGGTGTCGTACAGGGCTGAGTGGTGTCGTATAGGACTGGGTGGTGTCGTACAGGACTGAGTGGTGTCGTACAGGACTGGGTGGTGTCAGACAGGACTGGGTGGTGTCGTACAGGACTGGGTGGTGTCAGACAGGACTGGGTGGTGTCGTACAGGACTGGGTGGTGTCAGACAGGACTGAGTGGTGTCGTACAGGACTGGGTGGTGTCGTACAGGGCTGAGTGGTGTCGTACAGGGCTGAGTGGTGTCGTACAGGACTGGGTGGTGTCGTACAGGACTGGGTGGTGTCGTACAGGACTGGGTGGTGTCGTACAGGACTGGGTGGTGTCGTACAGGACTGGGTGGTGTCGTACAGGGCTGAGTGGTGTCGTACAGGGCTGAGTGGTGTCGTACAGGACTGAGTGGTGTCGTACAGGACTGGGTGGTGTCGTACAGGACTGGGTGGTGTCGTACAGGGCTGAGTGGTGTCGTACAGGGCTGAGTGGTGTCAGACAGGGCTGAGTGGTGTCGTACAGGGCTGAGTGGTGTCGTACAGGGCTGGGTGGTGTCGTACAGGACTGGGTGGTGTCGTACAGGGCTGAGTGGTGTCAGACAGGGCTGAGGGGTGTCGTACAGGGCTGAGTGGTGTCGTACAGGGCTGAGTGGTGTCAGACAGGGCTGAGTGGTGTCAGACAGGGCTGAGTGGTGTCGTACAGGGCTGAGTGGTGTCAGACAGGGCTGAGTGGTGTCGTACAGGGCTGAGTGGTGTCGTACAGGACTGGGTGGTGTCGTACAGGGCTGAGTGGTGTCGTACAGGACTGGGTGGTGTCGTACAGGGCTGAGGGGTGTCGTACAGGGCTGAGTGGTGTCGTACAGGGCTGAGTGGTGTCAGACAGGGCTGAGTGGTGTCAGACAGGGCTGAGTGGTGTCGTACAGGACTGGGTGGTGTCGTACAGGACTGAGTGGTGTCAGACAGGGCTGAGTGGTGTCGTACAGGACTGGGTGGTGTCGTACAGGACTGGGTGGTGTCGTACAGGACTGGGTGGTGTCGTACAGGGCTGAGTGGTGTCGTACAGGACTGGGTGGTGTCGTACAGGGCTGAGTGGTGTCGTACAGGACTGGGTGGTGTCAGACAGGGCTGAGTGGTGTCGTAGAGGGCTGAGTGGTGTCGTACAGGACTGGGTGGTGTCGTACAGGACTGGGTGGTGTCGTACAGGGCTGAGTGGTGTCGTACAGGACTGGGTGGTGTTGTACAGGACTGGGTGGTGTCGTACAGGGCTGAGTGGTATCGTACAGGACTGGGTGGTGTTGTACAGGGCTGAGTGGTGTCGTACAGGACTGGGTGGTGTCGTACAGGGCTGGGTGGTGTCGTACAGGGCTGAGTGGTGTCAGACAGGGCTGAGTGGTGTCGTACAGGACTGGGTGGTATCGTACAGGACTGGGTGGTATCGTACAGGACTGGGTGGTGTCGTACAGGACTGGGTGGTATCGTACAGGACTGGGTGGTGTCGTACAGGGCTGAGTGGTGGCGTACAGGACTGGGTGGTATCGTACAGGACTGGGTGGTGTCGTACAGGGCTGAGTGGTGGCGTACAGGACTGGGTGGTGTCAGACAGGGCTGAGTGGTGTCGTACAGGACTGGGTGGTATCGTACAGGACTGGGTGGTATCGTACAGGACTGGGTGGTGTCGTACAGGACTGGGTGGTTTCGTACAGGACTGGGTGGTGTCGTACAGGGCTGAGTGGTGGCGTACAGGACTGGGTGGTATCGTACAGGACTGGGTGGTGTCGTACAGGGCTGAGTGGTGTCGTACAGGACTGGGTGGTGTCAGACAGGGCTGAGTGGTGTCGTACACGACTGGGTGGTGTCGTACAGGATTGGGTGGTGTCGTACAGGGCTGAGTGGTGTCGTACAGGACTGGGTGGTGTCGTACAGGACTGGGTGGTGTCGTACAGGACTGGGTGGTGTCGTACAGGACTGAGTGGTGTCGTACAGGGCTGAGTGGTGTCGTACAGGACTGGGTGGTGTCGTACAGGACTGGGTGGTGTCGTACAGGGCTGAGTGGTGTCGTACAGGACTGGGTGGTGTCGTACAGGACTGGGTGGTGTCGTACAGGATTGGGTGGTGTCGTACAGGGCTGAGTGGTGTCGTACAGGACTGGGTGGTGTCGTACAGGACTGGGTGGTGTCGTACAGGACTGGGTGGTATCGTACAGGACTGGGTGGTATCGTACAGGACTGGGTGGTATCGTACAGGACTGGGTGGTATCGTACTGGGCTGAGTGGTGTTGTACAGAAGGCAGGAGAGAAAACCCATAGAGGTGCTGGAGAGGGACGGACTCTCTCGCTCTCTCTCTCTGTGTGTGTGTGTGTGTGTGTGTGTGTGTGTGTGTGTGTGTGTGTGTGTGTGTGTGTGTGTGTGTGTGTGTGTGTGTGTGTGTGTGTGTGTGTGTGTGTGTGTGTGTGTGTGTAATGTTATAAGATCACTGCTGCTGCTGTTCTGTTCACTATTGTTGCAATGTCATAGCAACCGTCCAGATCACCACCGAACACGCTGAAATACCTTAGTTATTTTTATTCCACCTTTATTTAACCAGGTAGGCTAAGTTCTCATTTACAACTGCGACCTGGCCAAGATAAAGCAAAGCAGTGCAACACAAACAACACAGAGTTATACATGGAATAAACAAACGTACAGTCAATAACACAATAGGAAAAAATCTATATACATTGTGTGCAAATGAAGTAAGATTAGGGAGGTAAGGCAATAAATAGGCCGTAGTGGCGAAGTAATTACAATTTAGCAATTAAATACTGGAGTGATAGATGTGCAGAAGATGAATATGCAAGTAGAGATACTGGGGTGCAAAGGAGAAGAAAAAAAATAATAACAATATGGGGATGAGGTAAAGGGA